>NW_027187917.1:0-56669 GCF_041381155.1 Argopecten irradians | reverse complement strand
ATACCACAAATGAGAGGTTATTCAGCATATATATTCTTCACGTGCAAAAACCCCAGCCGGTGTGGAAAAAGCTAGTTCCGGAATGAGCGCGATCGACAAATACTGGTAAAACTCAAGTTTTAGACCGTAAAAATCTGATCAAAAGTGTAAGTTTAATTACGCCATGATAAGGTCCTATGTTTGCCCCGCCGTCGTCCTAAATAGCCGCGCGTTTAGTAGTGACCTATCACTGTCACCCAGACGACAAAAACAGCACATGGCGAAATTAATCGTTCACTGTTAACATTGGATTACCCAAATGATTTCGCATTTGTTTGGTGTTGTAACCTCATCTTAGGTCATCGATATAATTCTTATTATGTTATAATTGGTTTTGAGAAAATTTTCATTTTTATTTCGAAAGGTAATGGGCCTTTAAAATTGTATGTAAAATGTGAGATCTGGTGATAGATATGGGTTTAAATTGTTAAGGTTTCCGAACTGAACAACGTTCGACGGATGACGCACTTCTTTTAAAATCCCAATATGAGTACATGTTACGTTACGAATATATGCCTATATTTACTTGGTTAGGAAAAAAAACTCCCAGTTCAATAAAGAGAAAAAATAGTAAATTTTAAATTCAGAAATTAAACACGGAAAACCGAAAATATTTCAAAATTCGAATTTTAAATTGGATCATCAATAAAAAAATAACTAACTCTCTCTCTCTCCCCCACACCCCCCCCCCCCCCTCCCCCACAACACTCAACTTTCAAGTACAAAGATCCCTTATTTCCTTAATATACGTATATATAGGTTAATAATCAACATTTCATCACACTCTTGATGTGCTGTAACAATTAAAATCGAAATCTGGGGAGATACAGTATTTTCTACCTAAAATAACTTCGCTAGCGTACATATATACACGGGACCACTAGAAGGTGACCTACGCATATCATATCTAGTGATTTTCTAAAAACTATGCTTCTCCATGTCTTTACTCTTTATTTTCTTTCCAACAAAAATGGATGTTTGCCAAAATTAGTAATTCTATTTACATATTTGTCCATATACGATGTCAAAGCTATAACTAACGGGATCAGTGCGATACAATTAAAGGGAGCTATAGTTTAAAACTTCAAAATTCTGAAGAAATCGGGTAATTTTAGCGTTATCTTGAATAATTTTCTCGATGTAACATATCAACAATATCACTTATATAAAAGTTTAATAGCAAGAAGTACAGAACTTAAGCACTAGCCTTAAGTAAAGTATATAAATCACTGTAGTTTTCTAATAGTACACAGAGTGTTTTAATTTTTTGCTAAATCGCGTGGTACCCCTCCAAATTCCGCGAAAATTTATTTTACTCTCGAAACAAAATTAACAAAAACATGGTTCAACATATATACTAGTATACTTTTTATATTAGCGAATGAACGAGGCTTATCACAACACAATGTGACCATAAGATGATACGCAAAGATAAGTACTCCCACAAGTCCCCGCAAATATTTTCAAAACACAGTAAATCGTGAAACTTTAAATAAACATGCACCCACGAAATTTAAAGTCTATATACACAGTATATAAACATGTTCGCGTATCTACGTTGAACCGTTTTGGAGTTAGACAACAAACTGTAATTTGTTAATTTTGTTTTCATAGTAAACGGATAAAATACCAAAAATAGAAGGTTCCGGATAGCAAAAGGTACAACAATTACACCAGCCAAACATATACACAAAGTTTCGTGAAAATAAGTTGAAAGGTTTTCGGAGTAAGGTAACTCTAAAATTTGTGTCATCACATATGCAATTTTCCAGCATTTCTCATGTCGGTGCAGGGACATCACACATATATTGATGACGTCGTTAACAATGCAAAAACGTGACGTCAAAATTCGTTAAAAAGCACATCGGCCCAGATCGGCCCTGTGGCAGTCAACGTAAAAGTCAGATCGGCCCAAATCGGCCCTGTGGCAGCCTAAGGGTTAAAAAACTACTATATTCATATTGTAAAAATGTAGTTCTTTTTTGCAACAAATTTTCCTTCAATTTCAAATGGAAGTAGATATTATTTGTAGATTCTTTATATAGAATTTGCATACAATTTTCCATAGATCTATATAGCTATGATTTTAAGGTAGCTCCATACTTTTGGGAAAACACATGCCATTATTTTATAAACATGTCTTATTTTCTTTCTATTTTTTTCATGCAGATTTCAAATATGTGAAGAAATATGGGTGCTCTCGCACAACGTTTTGCGATATTTGAGCTTGAAATACAAATTGCCAATTTGCCAATTTGCTGACCGAAATTAAAAAAAGTGAGATATTTCATATTTACATTTCACTTAGGTTTGTATATTTATGAAATAAGGATAGCGAAATAATCAAGTTTAATGCTGAGGAATCGTTTTTTTCACACACACACACAAAAAAAAAAAAAAAGTTTTCAAGATATTTGGCAAACACTTGAAAAGGAGCAAATGTTAAATTTACATGTACAACATTCTTGTCAACATGTATGCAAAAATTCATTTGAAAACGATGTAAATGATGAACGTGTCAGTAAGATGCATTTCTATACTTACCATGATATTACCATCGTAATTAACGTTATCGTATTTATATATCTAGATCTTTCCAGCCTATTCTCAGTGTGTTAGGCCTAATCGGTGTCGTCTCGCTGCGAGCTAGCGAGGTTGTTCCGATAACATACGAGAGGCTTCCGAAAGTCATGTGTTGACTGATTACCTGCTTTAGCTTAGTAGAACTAAGCTGCGCTCTTAAATACTTATAAATCGTAATTTTAGATAGACTAGAATATTAGTGCCCCCACAGCCGTAGTCTTTTCCACTCTCCACTTTACTTCGCCCCGACAAAAGTATTTAAGAGCGCAGCCTAGCGGAGAAATTGGTACTCAAGGTAAGTAATCTAGTCTATAATTTTAGAAGGACTTGTACATTTAGTTTAACAGTATTTTATTCATATAATGAAACATATAATACAGTAAATAAAACACATTTCGGGATCGGAGAAACAAGCTTAAAGCTTATATAAATTCCTTTCCCTGATATACGTGTCTTTCATATATTTATGAAAGTAAATCTATTAATTAAAACTTTATCAAAATCCATGAACTATTTTATACTGACACAACAGTATGTGATATACATTAGGTTCCAATTGTCTATAACAGAAACATATATACAATAAAAATTGGGAAACTCCTTCTTTGTCTTTGTTGACAGCAGCGGGACCTCCAGTTTATAGGCATTTTCCCTTGGCTAAGTACGTTTAAGTGTATTCTTTCATACACGATACTTCTACATCAATACAAATTTTAACATTATATCATGGTTTGTTGTGATAAGTTTTCCCGACTGATGTTATTTAATAAGATTTTTGAAAGCATACAAATCAGCAATTTTCAAAACCGGAAGTGCATTAGTTTGTTTTAATAATATATAAGTTTAAAATATTAATTTTTTTCATACCAAAATCGTACTCAAACCATATTAAAAATACTGAACTTTTATAACATATCAAAGATATTCTGCTGTAATTTTAACTATTTAAGAAGTTTCTTAGATTAAAAACCGCTAAGCATAAACATAGTTACATCTGCCGATCGTAAAAATGGTCGAGCGTTGCCACCATCTCTATGTATGGTATAGTTTGCTGGTGTGTGGTACACGTGGTGTCCATTTGCACTTTAAATATATTTCATGTCAGATGTGTGGTACTTACTATTCCGATTTCAGTTACATTATCAGCTTAAACCACATCTAATGACACAGATACCCACTGTCGAGATCATAACTTGGGGTCAGTATTACCAATCTAAATTGTAACAAATTTACATAGCTATTTTCTTCCTTAAATACAGAGATACAGTTGAGCGCCACGCTTCAAAAATTAGGTATTTTATCTTATAAAACAAATGTACAAAATGTAGCTGTCAGCACGGTCAGCATTACCCTACACACATATTCCGTCTTTGCATATTTTAGAGTTAGCTCCCTTGCGGGTAGGTATTGATTGTTACGTCATTATTTTGTAAGCGCACTTTACGTCATTTTCTCCGAAAAGTATGACGTTACGCTCGCAAACACATGACGTCATAATTAATACCTACCCACAAGGGCAGATAACTCTGTAATATGCAAATAAAGAATAAACTGAGGCATGCGAAATCTGACCTAGATCAGCGGTCACCAGCGGTTTGTAGAGCATAACTACAGTTACCCACATCCGGTTCCGTACCGAGAATTAATTTTGATATATGTTCCATTGTAACATTAAAATTCATGATCGATTCCTAAAATTCTATTAACAAGTTTCCATCTAACCTGGTCATGGTCAATATGCGAGGAGCAATTTCTGAAAGGTTCAACCCAGCATGGTTGGTATTTTCTCAAGATATCTGCCATCAAGTGTTTATTATGTGCCAATTATATACATCCACTTTTTACACAGGAGTATGGAGCAATAAACACACATGAAAAGTCAATAAATTACTCTATATTAGTTGAATTGACATACTGTATACACTACGCATCTACATTAAATTTGGTGGCAATTACAGTACCACGTTCACAGGGACATGCTGGAGGTTTTCATAAAATACTAAATTTCTAAATCGACTTCATTTTGAAACTGGCAGTATGTAAGTGTGGTCTTATTCTACGATAATGTTTCGTAGGTCACAGCCAATTCAGGCTTCCAAATCAGCACATGCGCACGCCAATAGGCCGTGGTAGCTACTATATGCATTTTGCATAAACATGCTATCAATAAAGTTCGTTTTCAACTTTTCATCAATTTCGCGTGAAAGTAGGAAATATTTGCAGATCCCTTAGATAAGTTCATAACATTTGTATATAATAAGAGCGAAGCTCTTTTGATGCGCGAAGCGCGTCGAAAATCGAAGCTCTGGTCCGGTAACATGTACGTAAGCAAAAGTACATATGGAGATCAATGATCTGCATACATGGATGGCTAAAAAAAATTCGTACTTCCGGTTTAACCTGCCTTGCTCCGGTACTGCTCTCCCCAGTAAATATATATTTAACTAATGCAAATGCATAACAGGAGTAATTAAACTTTTTTTTTATATGTTTAAATAATAATAATAAAACTTTGAAAATTTAAAGCTATGGAATACAATCAAAGTATCCACCAAGCGAGGATGAGCACAAGGGATCATGACGTCACATCACGTCAACAAATGGCGCGAAATCATAGGATTCGCATACGCGGCACTCCAGGCCTTGCATGGACACAGTGAAATCCTAATCTTTGAGTTCATTTCTTTGAGTTTATGCTAGACAATTTTTATATAATATACTTCTATAGTTTAAAGTACGTCCTTTTATTTCTAAATTATGAAATAGAAAATAAAATAAACAAGTAGAGCTTCGCTCTTCCCATGCCTTGCATGATTCATATTATCTCATACATATAGGATCTTACATGAGTGTTCATTTCATATGAGACTTTTATGAAACGAGTCTAAGGCTCGCAAAAATAAAATTTTGTTCCGCCGTCCTCGTAATCCTGACGTCACGTCATTTTTTCATGACGTCATGTTATTGTTTCTGTCTGACGTCACAATGAATTTCCAGTCAATGAAAAATCACTCCAGGTCATATTACACTAGTGACATATGCAAAAATATTACATGGGCGAAATCACTGGATATCAGGAAAATTATGTGATAAATGTAGTAACTCGTAGTTCTGATTTTAACAGATATTTCTACATTTTTATGCATTTCAATAAGTTAATGATGGAGTTATTGGCTAGAGAGTTGTGAAGATTTTGATAAAATCATTAACCGTATACAAGAGCACTGTCTGAAAATTACATTTGTAAAAACATCGTTAGGAAGAGCAGTGAAAAAGCAAAAGAATTTTTAATAATTCCAGAGTAAACACTTGGTTCGGCATCCCTCAATACCAAGATGTACCAATGCAATTTTCACTGAAGTCAGACAATATTTGAATGTTAACCAATTAGATGCCAGGGAACTTAATTAAAAAAGAATCCCCAACAAGACGGTCTCCACTGACTTAATTATTTGTTATCATTAGAAGTAGTGTATTGGGAATAATTATATTTTTTATAAATTTTTTGTCATTTTTTATCATTGTGTTTCAATTACATGTAAAATGAAAACTGAAACGTTACAGTAAAAAAAACCCAATAATTTAGATGCACCTTCTGTATCAATACGGTATATTATTGTAACAAAATAATTTCGTTTTCAAAGAAAGTTACAACATCAATGTACACCTTTATTATGTTTCTTCCAAAAACGTCAGCTTTATTCTGATTTGTCGGAATTTGCGAAGAGAATTTCTTCGGGAAAACGACGCAAATCATTTCAAGTAGCCAACGTGATTAGACGTAAGGAAGAGGAAAGTTAGTTAGGATGAAATGAAAAGAAAATATCTTTAATTTAGTCGCCATTTTACGATAATGCAATAGGGGTAGTAACTTTAAATTCTAACACCCTACCTGCAGGGCAAGGCTAATTACTTGTGGAAACTGTCGACTTTTATCTTCAGTAACTAATATGTTCAGTCGCAGAAAGGCATTAATTTATGAATTTGTATACAGTATAACTCTAAAATTGATACATGATACTATTGGATCATAAATGGTCATATTCTACTGACGGTTCTTTTTTACAATAATATCTATGGCAATATTGGAAATGACATATTGTCTTATTTAATGCACCCTTTAAATCAGTATCCCGTAAGGCTTTTTAGGTTGGACAATGTGATTTATTTTGTATGTGCATATGTGATGTAATGTATTATTGTGTTTAAAATGTGTGACATTAAAATTATTATTATTAAGATATATTTTACTTACTTACTATGCCCACCACCCTGGCATTATTGCAATTCATTCACAGTTCTAAACTATTAACACGTATAAGTAGTAACCTTGAATTGCACACAAACTAGGATTGAGATGATGCAAATATCACTTAATACACATTATGAGGTATCTTGAGACATATCTTACGTTAACAATTAACAATAACGTTTTTAAATGTTTTAGATATATCCCCGTGTGTACTTTTATTGTTATTTTGCATTCGTTGTAGTGTGATTAAAATTACAATTCAATTCAATTTAAATTGCACATTGTTATTAATTAAATTTGTATAAATATATTCGACTGAGCACTGGTATATATATCTAATATGATGAAAAAGTTCGAAGAGTCACATACAGCAAGTCGCTAGTAATCGACAGTATAATCACTACAAGCCATACAGGCAATTCCGATATGACCGCTCACAAACCATAACTTTGCTCCGCCTCAATGAAACTGGTACATATGTAAACTCCGATCACTTCATTTCCCAATGAAGATGTCACGCGTGACCTCTGACCGGCGTGAGAATACATTTTTGACATTGTTTACATTTTGACCTACATTGTAGTTTTACGCCGCTTCAGTTTTCAATTCTGCGATGTGGCCTATCGTTGTACCTTTTGAAACACAGACAGGAATGCTTGATAAAGTGATATAAGAAATTGTCAGTAATATAATATTATAGTCGCCTAGAGATATTTTACACGTATTTTGATGAAACTCTGAATTAGGCTCAAGCCCAGGTAAAAACTGCTGAGCATAGCCTGAATCGGGGATGCTTCAAAGCTCTCTATTTATAAATATATGCACTGCTGACAAGTAAACAAAGCATGAAATTAAAACTAAAAGCATCTATTTGTTTAATGTTTAGAGAAATATCTTAATTCAAGCACACGTAAGAAAATTTTAACAATTATCTTCAAAAAGTGTAATTTGAGTAGCGTCACGTTAGGACCAAACGCAGTGAGGTTCATCACTCATCGCATAGGCTAGTAGGCATAATCGAACGCAAATAGTTTAATGTGTACAATATATGTGATGCAGTGATATACATGTAAGCTTAGAAACGATAGATTCCATGAAAATACGCTCATATAGCAAACAGGCTGATTTCAGTGAAATTAAACCTAAAGAAACGATTCTCTGAGTGTCAAAACCTACGGTATTGGAGGGTCGTTGGAAACCGCCAATATTTCAAATCAATGTTTCTCTACTTACTTTATACAGAATATAATCCCAAAACTGCTAAATCGAGCAACTGGATTACACATTGACTGCACTGCTAGTACTGCGCAGCAAATTTGTATTTGAAGCTACATAATCATGTTTTTATGATAAAATTTAAGCCATTAATTCCTGTACAATGTTGCAAATTTGTATAATAATCTGATACCGAATACATATAATTTGACTTTTTTCAACTTACTTTTTAAATTGATTAACGTAAATATAAGGATTGATTATCAATTTTGTTGCTTGCATTGACTGATGAAGAAAGTTAATCTCGTGCAAATGTTACATGATCAAAATTGACAATCAATCCTTAACAGTAGCCCCCGACTAAAAGCCATTATTTTGGAAATTCCATATACCTATTTCTCACATACATTGTTAGAATGTCTATCCATACATAATTTGTTTAACATCCACTATGAATCATTAATTAATTCGTCCAATTTGATATTAGAATTACAGAAATTTTGTTCCGTTCGAATGCCGGTGTTGTTGATTAATGGTTGATTATGAACAATCATGAAGTGGTTATCAATATATATATAATTATCCGATTGCAAAATATTCGCTGAATCTATTATGATATATAACACGATATACAAAGTACTTAGAGAGATTAAAACACACATTGAATATCAGTAAAAACTAACCAGGTTTTTTTTAATTTCTCGCTTCGGCGATTGCATCGTCCGGAATTGAATAATATATACATTTTAACAGTACCTATTGATTTTAGTGTATCATTACACCGACATTAAAGGGTCCTTACAAATACACAGGACAGTTGGATAATTAGGGGAGAGCAGTGCCGGGTCTTTTACTGAAAGGCAGATGTTTAAAACGAACAATGCAGTAGTAAAATTTAATAGGATTGTTTATATTTGTTATCTATAAACTGCCAAAACTTACTAAAATTGAAATACGTATGATATCATCAGTTCAATTATTACACAGGTAACGTACTTTAAACTTGGCTGTGTTAACACGTAAACATTGGGGCTATAGAGACATTAGAAATTTCCAGTGACGTACGGCCTTAAAATAGGAACAACCAGTCAACCATCACGTGGCAAATCCTTCCAATATGTCATGAATAGACTTGGTCGTTTAAAGCCCCGTTATGTATTTGCAATAGCTTTAATCAACCTTATAATGAAGACGGAGAAATATCAGAGAGACCGTGAACTATTGTGACACACTTCATATACATGCATAGTCATCTCATTTTACATGAACTTACAAGAAAGACGATATCAAAAACAAATATTTAAATCTTCTACAAGTTATTAACTTGAATTCATTGCGTGAAAATGAAAATCGAGTAACACGTGAGAAAATTTTCATTTATATATGTCTGTATATGTAGATATAGCAAACAAAAAAAATGCAGGCAACTTACAATGCACACACCACCGGTATTGTAACCAGTACACATGATAATATCAATTAAAAAAGGAGATATTAGGGATTTCCAGTGACAAAGTATCCCAAAACAGGAAAACCCAACAATCCATCACGTCACCCAGCTTTTCAAAACATTTTGAATATCCCTTTTTGTTTAATTACACATAATGCCATAATAAGTAACTTGATACTAACATTATGTCGGTTCATTCCACAGGTCAGGGGTTAGATGACATTGCATACATGTACATGTACCTACAGTGTATAGTACACAGTAAGGTTTAGCCATTGAACATAGAACATACATTTTTTACGAAGTTATATTTACATTCTGAGTGTTTCGTCACTATATGAATCAACCAACTGTCAAAAACAAACATTTGCCTATGAAAACACTATGAATACAACGATTCTCGTGCATCGATCACCTGATTCAAACAATGCGCCAGTTTCTTATCAATAAAAATAGCCCCCCGCAATATTTTAATGTATAATATCTAATGTGTTAATTCTTGATATAGAATTAACTAAAGTTTACTGCGATAAGTCAATCAAATCTTATTTGAACTATATTTCTTGTTTATCGTTCGTCATTTGCAAAAAAAGTCGACCGGAAGGCGGAAGCTTGAAAATGCGACATTGTGGATCGACTTTGTCATCCAGCTGTTCCATTAATCTTGTTTCTCGTCGTATATGGGTGTCATAATTTTAAATATAATATAATAACCTTTCAATAAGTTTTATTTCCATAAATTATTCTAATGTAAATATATGGTTTGAATGTATTTTTCTCATTTTCATAGCTGCTATGAATAACAGCAGCTGTCTACATATCTTCAGTTGAGCGCTAACACGCTCCACGGGGTATGTAGATAGCTTCTGATATTCATAGCCGCTATGAAAATTAGAAAAAAATACATTCAATCCCTATATATCAACAATAGGTTGAGAATGATATATGATTACACTGGATTATAACACAAAGTCAACACATGAAAAAAATACATCCTAACGGAATTCGAATTCCTTGTGAAACGTACATTGTTTATTTGCTTGATTAACACTCCGGTTTTTTTTTTCTTTTCTTTCATTTGATGTCGTTCCATTCCGTTTTGCTTTTCACTTTATAGATACCCATGTATAGTTGTGATGAAGGAGAGCGGGTGCAAGACAATTTTATCGTGTGTTGAAAATATTTAGGATGTTTAAGTTTGATTCAATTGTATATAATATAAATTGTTATGATCAAATACACCAGAGGTATCTTATTGTCTTGTTGTTTTTTTGTTGTTGTTGTTTTTTTTTGTAAATAATGCTTTTTTTATTAAAACATTATACGGTTTTCGTATAAAAGATTTATCACGAAGCTTTATCAAGGTTAATACATTATCCCTGTTTAGTATTTTTTTTTTTTACTTTTATCAAAGTGTCATTTTAAGGCTCCGAAAGGGAATAATAATCGGGGTAGCCGTACAATACCTGATGTCAGTCTCTGGTTATGATATCAAACATTGGTTTCGAACATGCCGTATAATACCTGAGTTCAGTCTCTGTTTATGATATCAAACATTGGGGTCGAACATGCCTTTTTAAAAGAAACACTTCTGAACGTTACAGATCAATGATATAGGAAATACTATTGTTTGATATTTTACGGGACCTCAATTGTCACACGTCTTTTTATCAAGCACATAATCAATGGATGGTATATCAAAACATTTATGTTGACGAGCTCAGCTTTAACATATTATACAATTGTTTCATGTCATATCAATCTACAGTCAAAACTCTTTTGTTGAAATATCTGTAATTGTTGCGTGACAACCCCTGCGTTTACGCAAGTGTAAACAATTTACCAGTTGGTACGGTTACATAGCAATGAGAAAATAGCAATGAGAATATAATGAATTAACCATAAAACACAATTTTTATAATATCTTTTAATGTTACATGTTACATTCATTACTTCATTATTAAAACAGGTGTACTAACGTCAACGGAACACTGGTTTGAAAATAAGAAATGTCAATCTACAGATTATTCCCAATTATTCGAGAAAATGTATATAGTTCAATGCGTACATCCCCTGAATTACTTTTATATATTTATAGAGCCTCTTCGTTCCATCACACCAAACGGTTTTCGATTCGATATATCATCGGAATAGTTGTACCATAATATAAACTTTGTCAAAGCATATGTTGAGGAAGACGTTCGTCGAAAGAATATTTTGGACCGGCGCGCAGGTGTATATTAGCGGGGGAGGAGAAATAGGTTCCTAAGTATCCCTCTGGCATTTTTCGAAACATGGTTTTTTTTAGGACCGGTATGATGTCTAGTTTCATTTTATGCTTGTTGCCATTGACAACTAATGTCCCATGGGGGTCATATGGCAGCCATCTTGGATTTCAGTTATCAAAAATGGCAAAAATGACACATTTGCATATATGCGAATAGATAGAGAACCAGATAACAATCACAGGCTTATAAAACACATTTGTAAATATGATTGAAACATGCTGAATACGATTAAATCATAATAATGACGTTACGTCTTCGTATTGTTGTAAAATGACGGGAAAACAATGAGATTTTCTGGGGTTTTTTCCCTAAAAAAACGATAAATGTCATAATTTTTATCACAAGTAAATTGATGGACAAAACACCTTGTAACAGTCATTTTTCGATTTTTATATGTGTACTATAAAAAGATTGATTGCATCAATGAGGTCGGAAAAAGAGAAGGAACATTGAACATATAGAGGTGATATGTATTAGATGGTAAAGTGTCGGGGATCAAAGTTAACATTGAACATTCAGAGGTGATATGTATTGGATGGAAAAGTATTTGGGGCTTAAGTTAACATTGAAAAATTGAAGGTGATATGTATTAGATGCAGCATTTTATCGGAAGAAGTGCGAATTTTCAAGTAAAAATCCAACATACTTAATATTTGTCCTGTATAACTTGGTCAAGATACTAAAATGTGAATCATTGGTTTGTTAACAGTGATAATACACGTGGATAATATTTCTATAATTGGACGCATGGAATTAGGATTGAAAGGAGTAGGTGCAATAAGGGTCAATTTTGGCCCCAACAGAGATTGCCTTTATTTTGATACTATATATACATAAATATATGGGAATTATAAAACGCACAGTTTCAATACATTCTGTTATGTTGTTGCCTAGCAACAGGCCTGGCAACGAGCATACAGTATTTATGCTAAAACAGACATCTGAAATGCTTTTAAGAATTTCTAACGTGTAGATTAAGGTGGAAACTTTAAGAAAGTTAGTACTTTGTGATGTGTATAAGGAATCATTGAAACCACGTCATGTTTCATAACACTTAAGCATATTATAGCCCATAGTTACACCATAGCAACCATTTTCTCTCCATAGCAACAACACTCTAGACACTAAAAACACAAAATAATAAGATTTCAAAGATATTTAATCAATCTAATTTTACATCTGTTCATTCCATTTTTGTATTTTAGTTGTCGATATTATTCTGACATTATTTAATCATCTGATTCTATTGTAGGGTAATGTAGAAATAAAAACAAACTTCACATTTCTTGAATTTTATATCAAAGTCCCAAAAGGATAGCAACAACGTAATATAATCACAATCCTATGGCACTACTACACTATGGTACTACTTTATGATATTTATTACATGTATACGCTCGCTATTTACAAAAGTAAAATCGACAGTACTCTAATCCACGTAAATATTTCCAAGCGCAATAATGGAAGATAATAGATTTAGATACACTGTACATGTACAGCAGGTCATGTTAACGAGCATTTTCAACCGCGCAAGTGACTTCGGACTTACACCTTTTCACTGTGTTCCAGAGGTTTATATCCTGTTCTGGGAATTGCGTTACGTTCCATCTACCCTTTCTTATCAATTGATAAGCTGTTTTCGTGTTATTTACTTTCAAACATGATCTTTTAATGTAAGAAAATACTTTGGACAAGCAATGCCAGTGTCCTTGCCGTGGTTTATTTCCTTAATATTTAGTATTGATACTGGTATCATGGCAACAAACAGTCTTTCATTAAGAAGTGTCCCTTTTTCACAATCAAATTAAATTAATCGCTTAGGCAAACTACCATAAAGATGGAAATATAATCAACGCTCAGACCACGAACAACAAGTTGTAGTATACATGTATATGCATTTTAACATTTGATTATAGTAAAGGAAATGACTATGAATGTCAATGGTAGTAATAACTACGGGGAAGTATGTATATTGTACATATGTTAATTGACTATGGTAATGGTGTCCTTATTATTATTTTTTTTTAATTATGTCAACTTGAATAAAGGAGAAAATAGATTGAACAACATATTCACATATGTTATGTAGGTTAAGAATGTTCCTGGTTCAATATTTCTAAATATAATATTTTAAATTGTAAATAGGACTATAGGCCTACTAAAGTAATACGTGTAGGTATAGGCCTAACATATACTATTACATTTACTAAAAGGCCCGCTACCTTTCCGAAAGGGCTCTTTATTCTTAAAATTGGAAAGTTAAACAAGTTTGATAAGTTTGTAGATTTGCAAAAGTTATTAGCGTTCTGTTAATACTACAATTGTCAACACATTTTGACCAATTTATTCAAAATAATCCTAATGCTATTTTCATAACGCGGGTCGTATTATGTTTTAACCGTCGTCCTGACTGCGCCAGACAGCAAAACAGCGAAGTGTACTTAAATAGATTACGAAGGAAAGCTTGCATTTGTTAAGTGTTGAAGCCTTGTGTTAGGTCATCGATATATATAATTAGGCCCACTACCTTTCCGAAGCAATATTTAAAGGTTTCTTAAAAAACATTAATAACAAAAGAAAATGCCTTTCCATGGCCTAAGATGAGGTAACAACACCAAACATATGCAAGATTTCCTGCGTAATAATGATAACTGTGGAGATTCATTTCGCCGTTTTGCCGTCTGGAGCAGTAATAGTCAACTACTGTGCGGTATTTAGGACGACGGCGGGAAACATAAGACGACCCGCGTTATGAAAATTGACATTTTATTTATATAAAATATTATTTCTTTATTTCGGAAAGGTAATGGGCCTTTGAAATATATATATATATATTTAGGAAAGGATGAATTGATAATTTCATTAAAAGTTGGGGTTCAGAAATTAAAATATACATATATAGTTCAATAGATATTGCGATTCGAACTCACTATCTTCGGCTCATGGAACAGAGGACCGAACGTCACGACTGCCACGCATGCCTCATAATTTGAAGATTTATTCTTAGTAATCTGTAGCACTTTTTGCTCGAATATATTTTATTATATAAAGGTATAAAACGCCGTTATAATATAAATACATCGATCACATATAAAGATAAAATAACTACAGTAGTCTAGTAAAACCCATGTGTAGTGTCATACATATACACTGTACGTTCTAAGTCGTCTGCACTACTGTAGCCTAGTAGCCCTGACCGTATCAGGTTTTCAAAATTAAAAAATGAACATTTTTCACATAAAACACAAAGGCTTATACAATTGGTGTCAATTAATATAATTTACTGTATGACGGAATGATTTATGATGAACTGTACGTTCATGTTACTGTACTGTAGCCTACCAACGATACCTGGCCTACCGAAATGTCAGGTCATTGACGGGGTCCCATCTATGATCAAAATACATCTCGTGAGATATACAGTAGTAAATCTATAGATTATATATATTAAGAAGAGTATACTTGATTCTTAAATTGAACATCACGATCCATGTTGAAACGACCGGAAGACAATGTAAGTAGAAAAACAGCGTAAACATCGCCAGTTACGCTGTGTCAAAACACCGAGTACATTATAAAGGCGGGACCGTAATCCGGGCAAAAAAATACGGACACTATTATTATCACAACGTTTTCGATACAGAAAATTGAGAATGGCGCTTACTGCATGTAGTAATAATTTCATGCATCGTGATAAAACTAATCAAAATAATTACTAATATTATTATTATTCCTTAGTTCATATATGCACACTGAATATGTTTCCGATTTATTTTTTCCGGATAAATATTAGCCGTGCCCGATACCGTTTTATGTTATTATTACCGCCGCTGCGATCTCTGGTTCGTTAATTTCATAAAATTTTCTTTTTTTCGGATTGGCCGCATTTGTGTCCAAATTCGATATTTTGCGTAAAGATTTACATTTTTATGTTGGTTCTGTTGACAAAAAATGGTGTTTGGACAAAGCTGCGGCCAATGTGAAAACTACGCTTTTTCAAGCCATTTTTGCAAGAAAATGTATAAAAATGCATAAAATCGCCTAAATATATCGTCTTTTAACCCATCTACAAATACTGTGAGTGGAAAATCATCTTTGATTGCAAAAATATCGATACTCAACTCTTTTGGGAAACTGCGTTAGTAAGATTTGACATTGTTTGAATTTCGATACATTCTGGGGCCATAATTGCCCCTTATTGCACCTACTCCTTTCAAGCTTGTACAGTTAAATAATGTACAGATTATTATCATTGCTTGCTTGGGCGGATATATCTAGTAATTTGAAGAAGCAGTCTGCTCAATTATATTTAGAGCCAGCGTGTACTTTAACCTGTGTTTTCAATGTGATGGAAGACATCATAACATCACAAAATGCTGTAAAGCCCTCGACAAGCCTGTGGTTTACAACATCTATTAGAATATCCATATATCCTTTATATCCATAAACATTGTATGAAAGAGTCTTTTAGTAATATATTATATAAAGCTACGTGAAAGTACAGAAAGTAAGTATAAATACTTACCTGTATTTGAGAGTAGAGACAAATTTAATATATTGTATACATGTACATGGGAGTAGAGAAATATGTTATGTATTACATACATGTTCGTGACAATCGAGACAACATGAAAACGGTAAAATAGTTAACTATAGAATAAAATACATACCTGTACGTGATAGAGTCTTTGGTTGTCTCTACATTGATTTCAACATCTGTATAATTATGATGTAACGTCTTTCTTAATTATTCACACAGAAACACAGAAATGATAATCATCATTATAACGAATCGCGTAGACACTACCTCAGATATACACCGGGGATGTCTGCCGCAATGTCACGGTTTCTGGGTATTTATAGTATTGGGTAACCGAACTGACATGCGCAATGTAGATAAACCCGAGGGTGATTGTTAAATATTGCCTTAAATGGCTTTTATTAATGATTTTAACAACTAAATGTATATATGCCTGCTTATTTAACGATAAATAATAGATAAGGCACAATAAGAAAAGTGGGAAACAAGAACGTTTGATCTAAAATAATTCAGAAAAAAAAATATTGTAATATCTCACAGACTTGGCAAGACTGGCTTGTTTCCTGACCAAAATATGTAATTTGTTTATATGATATTTTTTATCTTGCCAATAGAAAAGTATGACTTTTTAATGCAGTATTTCATCAGGTATTATATATCTTGGGATTCATGTAAATAATCATTGTTGATGTATATGACCTAAAGATAAATGGCTCCCAATACAGTGTCATACACATTTGCCTTAGTCATTGGAACTCACAGTGTCATCACATACTTAAAACACAGTTGTGATGTTACAAAAAAATTTCACATAATATACAGTTTGGTGCTTATATCCCTCACACACTGCCCATGGAGGAGCCATATTCGTTCATCCAGAACAATAAGACAATAGGTATCTATCATTATACATGGCTTACAAAGCGAAGCTTGTTTCAATGTGTGCTTTAAATGTTCGTTATACATGTATATCACGACTGTATATCGGTGTACGACATGTGGTTCTTCTAATAATAAACTATGTTAATCAATATACCTGATCAATATACACCTGTCCAATGATTATTTAATGATATACTACCTGTGGGTCTTTTTAACATAATTATATCTCTTTTTTTTCGCTCTATAGTTATACTAAATGTGGGTCTTTTTATCTTAATGTTAGCTCTATAATGTATGTTTTATTAAATGTCAAAACAATAACTTGCTATGACAGTCAATATTACAAATATATATCGTCATTTAAACTGTTAATTATCTATATTCTCTGTAAAATAGTCCCTGTAGAATGGTGTATGTTTGCTGTTGTCAGTTACTAAATACGGTCTTCTTACGTCGCCATTTTTTTCTTTAGAAAATATTATTAATCATATAGATATATCAATACTAAAACGACTACATGTACCTACAACCGATTGATGACTAAATATATTTATAAGTAAATAATAGTGAGGTTTCAAGTTAATTCACGAGTGAACTTATTACTAGTTGGTCGTGTTAGGAAATATTCAGACTTATAAAGGGGAACTGGTTCCTCCTATGAATATTGCTCTTTAAAATATACAATGTCGAATACCATTTCTACAGAATTACCAACAATTACTTTATAAGTCAGTGTAGCGAGCTATGGGCTTGGTTACTTGTCGAGCTTTTCAAGAGTAGATCATGTTTGTTTATCTGTCGTCCCGGCAACAGCCTTGGGTATCCAAAACACAAAATTTAAATCACCTCATCGTGTTTTTTATTGAATTGCAGATTTCTCCTTTAGAACATGAACAATTATTATGCGATTCTGTCAATAGTATTGCGTTGCTTTATTTTACAAATTTCTGAGTCGTGTATTCGGTGAATTGTAGGTCATTTAAAACCACTAAAAATAGACAAGTCCTTGTGGTGTCAATCGTACCGAGTGTTCAGAAAACCAGTTTCATGCATCGGATCAATTACCTCGTATATTTTGCGCGTCTATGTAATTTATAGCCATTGCTCGAACACGGTCGGTCATTACTGTTTATTGTGGGAGACGTTGTTAAAGCAATAACATACCATTTTAATACCATACCTTCTGGGGATTTCTCATTACAATTTTCTATGATACAATGTAAGTATCATCAGTTATAGTCTCTACTCAATGTTAACTATTACATACATATAGCCGTAGGGTTACGGAGGTGAAAAAGGCCATGCTCACTGATTTGATTTGATATATACAAAGTGCACTATACACTATGTAGCTATTCAGGTCAGCCACTGCAACATGTGACATAATTGGTATGAACAAAAATCAAAGTCAGTAATTTGTACGTTTTGTTATGGAATCTGAGCTACCCACATCCTCTCAAATATTCTCCTTTTATCAGAGTCGATAAAAGTTATATTTAAATATATAACAACAAGATTTTTATTTGATGACGATCAATTATCTTATTTGTTTGGTGTTTTTTCTGACGACTTTTTCTTGTTTCATAGTTTCATAGTGCAAGTTCAAGTTTTATTTACTTTGAGTCTGCTGACTCATCAGTTGTTTATGTATAAGGGAAACACCGAAAACTGTGGAATAGTCAATATAGAGACTTGTTCGAGGTCCGTGAGGGCCGGGAGCTATTCATTACGTTGACTTTTCCACAGTTTGAGGTGTTTCTCATACTTAAAAATATGGCATCGAATGTCATTGCTACTCTCCACTATTACATTGGTATTGTTTAACTATTCCACAGTTCCAGGTAAACCCATATAAGATCTTGAGATATATTTATGATGCATTCCATTGTCTCTCTAAGAGAGCATGCCTCATGATTTGCATGAACTTTTTGAAAGATCCATGCACAGGTACTATATGGTACTCACACTGAAACATTTACTCAGTTTAGTTTTCACTTTTCAACATGGAGGACCAACATATGTAGCTCTGCGTGCAGTTATGAAACCAGTGATGATTTTAGGAATTAAAGTTTAGTGATTTGGATCAAATTTTTTTAGTAATATATTATACAAAGCCACGCGAAAGTACAGAAATCAGTACTATAAATACTTACCATGTATTTGAGAGTAGAGAAATATAAAACATATTGAATACCTGTACGTGAGAGTAAAGAAATATGCTATGTACTACATACCTGTACGTGAGGGTAGAGAAATGTGTAATATATTGTATACCTGTACGTGAGAGTAAAGAAATATGTTATGTATTACATACATGTACGTGCACCTGAGAGTAGAAATATATGTAACATATTGTATAAATGTACATGAGAGTAGAGAAGTATGTGACATATTGCATACCTGTACGTGGGAGTAGAGAAATATGTAACATATTGCATACCTGTACGTGGGAGTAGAGAAATATGTAATATATGTTATACCTGTACGGTAGAGAAATATGTAACATATTGTATACCTGTACGTGAGAGAAGAGAAATATGTAGCATATTGTATACCTGTACGTGAGAGAAGAGAAATATGTAATATATTGTATACCTATAAGTGAGAGAACTATTCATTATCTTGACTATTCCACAGTTTGAGGTGTTTCTCATACTTATAAATATGGCATCGAATGTCATTGCTACTCTCCACTATTACATTGGTATTGTTTAACTATTCCACAGTTCCAGATAAACCCATATAAGATCTTGAGATATATTTATGACGCATTCCATTGTCTCTCTAAGAGAGCATGCCTCATGATTTGCATGAACTTCTTGAAAGATCCATGCACAGGTACTATATGGTACTCACACTGAAACATTTACTCAGTTAAGTTTTCACTTTTCAACATGGAGGACCATACATATGTAGCTCTGCGTGCAGTTTTGAACCCAGTAGTAATGATTTTAGGGATTAAAGTTTAGTAATTTTGGATCATAATACTACATGTACACAGAAAAGTGAAGTCATGTGACACAAGAATATGTGTTTTATGAAAGAATTCCTGGGGCATTATTATCATCATGAAAAGTATTGGGATGTAAATGCTTTTAATTTCAAGATGCCATTTTTTACGGAATATGAAGTGTTTTGGATAAAAAAAGAAACGAACTGTTAGCATCTGTAATTTCTTTTCGACAGGAAATGTGTAGTTTTATTGAATTCCATCTAAACTGTTTTTTTTCTGAATTTATTAAAGTGAATTATTTTATGGGTTATGGATGCAATGGCTGTGAATGAAGTGATGAAAATTGCATATAGATAAAAATCACTGTACAAATACATCACGACAAGCACAGGGGCCTGGCATGATTTTTTTAACCAACAGTATACATACAGTATATATTATAGTATAATACATATATGTATACTGTTGGTTAAAAAATCGTGGCAGGTCCCTGTGACGACAAGAACCGGGGATTTATCAACAATAAAACAAGATCTGTTGCAAGTGATTGTTGTAGCTTGAATTCTGGATTTGTTTGTCTCTTTCACATTACCAGTGTTCCATCTCTCCCTGGAATTAATGAATGTGAATTTCCAAAAGGAATTTGGATATGTTGATTACGTGCGTAGTAATGTTCACCGGTACCAGTCAATAAATTCACCTTTGACTGCGGAATAGTTACCTTTTACCGTGGAATAGTTCACAGAATTATCGTGTAGACAAACTGTTGTCTGTGCAGTAGCCTATGCATACTTACATGTACATACATGTATATATATGTATAATGTACTTATATATATGTACTAATGCTCCATTGTGCTGTTTAATATTTGTCTACTATCATTGTCCCGTATTACTGTTCGTATCATATTATGTAATCGTGTTCGTTTTGTGTGTTTTGATAAAGGGGCAGATCGCCTCGAAAATTTGACATTTTTTTTGTCCACACGGTTGGAATTATTTCTTTGTCCCATATATACAATGTACTTCTAAACACTTATCATCGTACATGTATGTAGTGAAACAAGAATTACTAAATACAATGAAAGCAATATATTATGTGAAAAAAGGAGAATTTAAAACCGACAGTTTACCGGATTCTCTATTGACGTTAGTTAATTCCACCAGCTAATGGTTTCGTAATATTAATCAACCCAATGTGCGGTGTGCGATACGAATAGCGTAAATGTGCTATCTGTACCGCACACCGCACAGTTTCAGCACACGATGTGCGGACGATGTCTGTGCGGTGTACACATGCTGTTTTTTGGTAGGTAGGTTGTGCGGTCACACAACTGTAAGTACTCTCGATCGATTTTACTTATTTCAAGTGTTTCATTCAGTACCTTTACCGTTAGATATACGCTTAAGTAATTGTAATTTTTGTTTGGAAATGGTCATGTCAGTGCACCTATATTAAACACGGTAGAGATGAGTATGTTAAGTTGTTTGACCAAACAAAAAAGGACCCGGTTCCGTCGGACACATATGATGAATTACTTCATTTATAAGGAAACATTGAAAGAATTGAATTAGATAACGAAAACTCACACCGAATCTCTACACGCCAAATTAAAATATCAGACTTATGTCAAATCACCAAACTTGAATTCGCCAAATATGAATTTTTAATTTCCATGGGCAAATATTACGACCGCTATACGGTATTAATCAAAATTTCCACCTAAAACTTATGATTGTGTTAATGGTTCTTCTGTGTTTAAAGGCGACCATATATTATGTACAGTTATCTGAGCAGTATGATATATTCATTTTGCATTTTTTATAATAATATCTATCAACATACGAAAAGTTAATGATTGTGAAAACAGACACTAAAGGCTCCTTACAAATACACAGGACAGCTGTGATAATTATAGGTTACTACACACGGGACCTCGGTATTTAGTTCTTTTCATCATTCATACGAAATATTTCTTGCCACGTACGACTAAAAGGCAGATATTTAAACGAACAAGGCCCTAGTAAAATTTGATAAGATTGTTGTTAGTTTTGATGTCTACACAGAGAAAACTTACTGATATTATGCATAATAAAATATGTAAAATATCACCAGTTCAATTATTACACAGATAACGTATTTCAAACTTGGCTGTGTTAACACGTAAACATTGGAGCTATAGAGACATTAGGAATTTCCAGTGACGTACTGCATTAAAATAGAAACAACCAGTCAACCATCACGTGACAAATATTTCCAATAAGTCAGGAATAGACGTAATGAAAGTAGATCATGTTTATATATCTGTCGTCTTGTGAACAGCCTTGGGTGGTCAAAATATAGCATTTAAATCACCTTGATTTGTTTTTTAAATTTGTTTATGGAATTCCAAATTTCCTCTTTAGAACATGAACAATAATTTTGTGACTAAAAACCGTACACGTTTCTATAGAACTGTCAGTAATAATACAAATATGTGTGTAGTGTAATCGGTAAATTGTAGGTCATTAAAAATTACTTAAATACGCTTTTTGTTGTATCAATCGTACTGAGAACAATCATGCGTATTCAGAAACATAAAGGAGGCCACCGCTTTCCTGTAGCGGATAAATTATCTCGTATATTTGGCGCTTCTGTGTAATTTATAGCCATTGCTTGAACATGATCGATCATTACTGTTTATCATGGGAGACAGAATCAAAGCAATAAAATGTAATTTTAATACCATACCTGCTGAGGATTTCTCATTACCATTTTCTATGATACAATGTAAGTATCATCAGTTATAGTCCCTACTAAATGTTACCTTATAGATCGAGGGCGCAGGGTTATAATATACAGAAACTTCCGTACGTTTTGTCACGATGTAAAGATGACGTAAGAAAACGTTGAAGTTGAACTTTGGAATTTAATGATGATAACTTTGACTTGACGGATGGCTATTCTGGAGTGTCCAGAATGTACCCGATGTGTTCCGTACAAAGTCTTGGACCTAACTGACTTACAAATAAAATATTTCATGCTTAAATAATGTACATACAATAAAATTACAGAATTATGATTGACAAATTTCGCTCATTGGCAAATTAATCAGCCGTGGTCAGTGTCCTTTAGGCAATTAGGATGGCTTTGACATTAATCCGGTTACGTAATAGAATGGAACATAAAATCTTTCAGAAAAGGTATCGAAGTAAATTGCCAGAGGATATACACAGTTATCACACATACGGGTTTTTATCTCAAATGTCACAAACGATATATGTAGAGTAAATATAATCAAGAATATAACCTTAGGAATGTCAAATTACACACAATAGTATTAACTGATAATTGGTGTTAAAATTTAGCAATTATTAACACAAGTTCAAAGCACTTTGAAATGTATCACAATTGATTTAACACATTTGATGCCTATATACATATGTATGTTGCATTTTCAGATTGGTCGAAAACTTTCTTTGATTCTGACAATTTCAGTTTGACGTCAGTATTTCCTCAAATTTCATATCACTATTTCGTAGTATATACATACTGAACGTCAATGTAGAAGCCTAGATAGTGACAATAACAGCGAGAAACAAGAGCGGACTGTTTTGTGGATGTTGGGCACTGGCAAGTCTTCTGGTCGGAAATAATAACACTTAGGCCTATGTACCGGAAGTGACAATCACAGACGAGCCTCACTTTGAATTTCTCTGAATGGATATTATTTTCTTACTTTCACATTAAGGACGACCTGATGCGATTGACAGGGGCAGATTCATAATTTTAAGTTAGAGGGGCGTGAGAGCAAACAAATCACGCGATTTCTTCAATTGTTTTTACTTACAAAATTACAATACCAAAAATCTTAATATGTACATGGGCATAAAGTGAAGAAAAGGTGGGGGTCTAGGGGCCGCGTAGTAGGCCCCCAGAAGCTCTCGAATAAATGGTTATAAATCCTACATTCTGAGAATTTCATTAACATTTTGTAAAAAGGTCATATTTTGAATTAAAGTTACAGAATCGGAATGCCTGAAATCTTTAATATATATAAAGGCATGAAGGTTGGAGGTCTGGGAACCTTCCCGATCACGTGGGTTTACTCCCACACTAAGACCCCTCCCACGCTTACATCCGGGCCATCGAGAGTGATTTGCATGCATAGATTGTATAACTTGTTTTGCAATCGATGTAAAATAAATAATATATATAGGACAAATAAAATGTATATGAACTTTTTAAGATATAAGTTTTGATTTTTATGAATTAATTGTCATATTAGATAATTTATTTTTCCCTTACATAATCTTCATAATTCGTGTATTGGACAAAGACAGAAAATAAGGAAAGTGGTCTGTGGATTGCCAGACGCTGCCATCATTACTATCATCCTGTTTTGTAATAGTCTAGGAACTCTTTCAACAAATCAGAAAACAATCATGACCGTTTTTAACATCGTCTGTACTATTTTAAAACATTATTGTTAAGGATGTACTCCTCTGAGAAGTCAATTTTTTCTTGTATTAAACTTTTTTCTCAAATAGATTTTTAGAAATAGGAGTTCATACCATAAAAGAAAATGGAAAAACACAAATGTCTGACTGCTCGTTTTTGAGCTATTGTCACTCAAATATATCTAGTTGACAAAATATTGGATTTCAGGGGAATTTTGCCCTTTTTACCATATACGCAAGAGATTAAAGCCATAATTTCCTAATAAGGTGTTTGATAAGTATGGATGCTTGTAAACTTTATTTTCGAGTAGTCCTCTTTAAAAATATACCAGTTTTGGTTTATAAGACTAATATTTTTTCTCAGAATAATGACATATGCTACCCCTACTCCTTTACTTTGAGCTACAAAATGCACCATTTTCAGCCATTTTTGCCAGCATTAACCCTTTATAGAAAAAAAGTTCTGGTATTAAACCTTTGTTAATATTTTGCATAGCAATAGGGAAAGGGTTGTTCTTTCTAAATCAGGCAGAAAAATGAGGGGTCCGTGTGCTAACTTTTGCTCCATTTGAATATTTATTATTGTTCAATATTTTAGAGAAAAAATAACAGTGCTCAAATTACCATTTAATGTAACAAGAGGCCCAAGAGCCTTAACGGTCATCTGACTACCTCGGCAATAGTAAAATGAATCATATCTGGTGTCATGGTAGCCACCTTCGATTTGGGATCAATTAGAGATCATGTCAGGATCCTTGTATGCAAGTATCAGCTAAATCGCACTGGTAGAACTTGAGAAGAAGTTCAAAATGTGTTTTCAAGATGGCGGCTTTGGCGGCCATTTTCAATTTCGGCTCGACCCGAAAAATAATAACACTTGGTCGGAACCATGTCAGGATCATTTTATGCAAGTTTCAGCTAAATCGGACTGGTTGAACTTGAGAAGAAGTTCAAAATGTGTCTTCAAGATGGCGGCTGTAGCGGCCATCTTGGATTTCGGATCGACCCGAAGAAAAACAACACTTGGCCGGGACCATGTGCGGATCATTTTATGCAAGTTTCAGCTAAATCACACTGGTAGAACTTGAGAAGAAGTTCAAAATGTGTTTTCAAGATGGCGGCTGTGGCGGCCATCTTGGATTTCGGATCGACCCAAAAAAAAAACCAACACATGGTCGGCACCATGTCAGGATCATTTCATGCAGGTTTCAGCTAAATCACATTGGTAGAACTTGAGGAGAAGTTCAAAATGTGTTTTCAAGATGGCGGCCATCTTGGATTTCAGATCGGCCCGAAGTATAACAACACTTTGTCGGGACCTGGTCAGGATCATATCATGCACATTTCAGCTAAATCATAGTGGTAAAACTTGAGAAGAAGTTCAAAATGTGTTTTCAAGATGGCGGCTGTACCGGCCATTTTGGATTTTGGCTCGACCCGAAGAATAACAACACTTGGTCGGGACCATGTCAGGATCACTTTATGCAGGTTTCAGCTAAATCGCAGTGCTAGAACTTGAGAAGAAGTTTAAACTGTGTTTTCAAGATTGCGGCTGTGGCGGCCATCTTGGATCTCGAATCGACAGGAAAAATAACAACACTTGGTCGGGACCATGTCAGGATCATTTTATGCAAGTTTCTGCTAAATCGCACTAATATAACTTGGAAAGAAGTTCAAAATGTGTTTTCAAGATAGCGGCTATGGCGGCCATCTTGGATCTCGGATCGACTCGAAAAATAACATCACTTGGTCGGGACCATGTCAGGATCACTTTATGCAGGTTTCAGCTAAATCGCAGTGCTAGAACTTGAGAAGAAGTTTAAACTGTGTTTTCAAGATTGCGGCTGTGGCGGCCATCTTGGATCTCGAATCGACAGGAAAAATAATAACACTTGGTCGGAACCATGTCAGGATAATTTTATGCAAGTTTCAGCTAAATCGCACTGGTTGAACTTGAGAAGAAGTTCAAAATATGTCTTCAAGATGGCGGCTGTAGCGGCCATCTTGGATTTCGGATCGACCCGAAGAAAAACAACACTTGGCCGGGACCATGTGCGGATCATTTTATGCAAGTTTCAGCTAAATCACACTGGTAGAACTTGAGAAGAAGTTCAAAATGTGTTTTCAAGATGGCGGCTGTGGTGGCCATCTTGGATTTCGGATCGACAGGAACAATAACAACACTTGGTCTGGACCATGCCATGATCATTTCATGCAAGTTTCAGCTAAATCACACAGGTAAACTTGAGGAGAAGTTCAAAATGTGTTTTCAAGATGGCGGCTGTGGTGGCCATCTTGGATTTCGGATCGACAGGAACAATAACAACACTTGGTCTGGACCATGCCATGATCATTTCATGCAAGTTTCAGCTAAATCACACAGGTAGAACTTGAGGAGAAGTTCAAAATGTGTTTTCAAGATGGCGGCTTTGGCGGCCATTTTAGATTTCGGCTCGACCCAAAAAATAACAACAACACTTGGTCGGAACCATGTCAGGATAATTTTATGCATGTAGCAGCTAAATCACACTGGTAGAACTTTAGAAGAAGTTCAAAATGCGTTTTCAAGATGGCGGCTGTGGCGGACATCTTGGATTTCGACTCGACCCAAAAAATAACAACACTTGGCCTGGACCATATCCTGATCATTTTATGCAAGTTTCAGCTGAATCACACTGGTAGAACTTGAGAAGACGTTCAAAATGTGTTTTCAAGATGGCGGCTGTTGCGGCCATCTTGGATTTTGGATCGACCCGTAAAATCAAATCACTTGGCCTGGACCATATCCGGATCATTTTATGCAAGTTTCAGCTAAATCACACAGGTAGAACTTGAGAAGAAGTTTAAACTGTGTTTTCAAGATGGCGGCTGTGGCAGCCATCTTGGATCTCGGATCGACACGAACAATAACAACACTTGGTCGGGACCATGTCAGGATCATTCTATGCAAGTTTCAGCTAAATCACACTGGTAGAACTTGAGAAGAAGTTTAAACTGTGTTTTCAAGATGGCGGCTTTGGCGTCCATTTGGATTTCGGCTCGACACGACAAATAACTACTCTTGGTCGGAACCATGTCAGGATCATTTTATTTAAGTTTCAGCTAAATCGCACTGGTAGAACTTGAGAAGAATGTGAAAAGGTAACGCACAACGCACGGCGGACGACGACGGACGAAACATGATGACTATAGGTCATCATCCTGATATCCTGACCCTTCGGGTCAGATGACCTAAAAATAAAGTAACAAAAGTGTATCATTTTACACATTAATGCTCAATAATTTAATTACCACGAACTTAGTAAAAATTTACAGCAAACATTAGCTTGATACAGCTAAAAATGCTGGCGCAGTGATGATTTAAATAAGACCAATTTTAGTAAAAAATGGTAAAACTGTGGCTCTACTCAAAGCAAAAAAAGATGCAATATCAAAATGGCCACCAAATCGACCATTTCTTCAAATTCCCGTAAAAAATCTACTAAAAATAGAAATATACACTACAGGTGTTGATAAATTGTATTTGAAAATCTCATAACTTCTTTGATCTTTGTCGAAACGAGACTTCCACGGGACTGAAACCTCAGAAGAATACTACCTTAAGATATACTTGTTTTGAAATAAAAAAGGCAGGAACTAGCCACGAGGTCACACAGACCCCTACATGTAGAAACTACCAAAAAGTTCTACAAAAAACAAACAAAAAACAACAACAAAAACAACAACATGTATTTCATTGCCTTGAGATCATCTTTTAAAAGATAATATTTATATAAAATAAAAATAAAAACAAAATTAAATTTTGATGTACATTTTCGTTTGTGTTTCATACCGTTCCTGTCACATAATTGGTTGTCCCTTTGGTTTGATTTTCCACTTCTTTTCTTTACACATATTTTCTTGTGACAAATAAAAGGCTCCTATAAGCATTTGATGACAGTAGTGATGCTGAATACCTAAATTACTGTCACTTGTATCTGGTGTCTTGAAAGTACGCACACATTTCAAGTGCATTGATAGTCGGATTCACTACAGGAGTTAAAAGCTGAAAATGTGTAACAAACTGAAGAGCAAAGGGCATAATATAAACTCAGTCAGCTGTAGTTTTCACATCGCAGTAAGGAATGACTATGCAAGCTTTAAACTTGTTTTTACAATCTTCAGTATTGTTGTATGTATCTTCTTAAGAAGTATCAGTGTGAGTAATCAAAGTACTGAGAGGCGAAGAACATGCAAAGATAATTTTTATGGAGATTACCGACTGTCAATGTTTGTTTCAAGAAACATTTTGTGATAAGTGGGATTGAATGAGGAGTATGTGATCTTAAAATCAATTGCAAGGTTATTTATAAGCTTAAAATCAGCACCCTTTTCTTTCTTGAATATGTAAAAAGCTTTACAATATTATGCATACAGAATACCCTGACTTGCCATCGTATATCAATAAGATGATATTAGCCTAGTAGTTCCAATCGCTATGAAGTCAATTAAGTTGAAATCAAAACAATGCTGACGCTTTCTGAATAAATAAATCTAGTAAAGAAAGCAGGGAGCAACCAGTTTGTTGAAAGAATTGGAGCTTATTGTCATTCAAAGGAAAGATTCTTTGAGATGCTTCACCCTCGACAGATTAAAGCCACGCTATACGTAACTATCAACAAAAAGTAAAGTTAAATTCGAACCAAATATTGTTAGTATTTGAAGATATAGTGGAAGTTAAGTTATATCAAAGGCCATTTATAATGTTTTCTTAATAACTTTGGTACAATAGTTGTTGCCATGGATTCTTTTATATAAGGACGTGCCAGATTTGATGGTCAAGTTAAACTGGAGTACCCAGAAAAATCACCGAAATTTTTCTTACTAAAGGAAAATAATAATAATACTGCTCCTGATTAAAGATAAAAAAAATCCATCAACTTGCAGTGTTACACATTTAAGTCTCTTCGTATTGTTCAAGATATCAATGCGCATGTGTAGGTCTATAAGGGAAATAAATGACGGCTTTACATGTTACAGAGTTACCTCCCTCAATGGTTTGTATCCATTGTGACTTCGTTATTCTGCTTGTCAAGTGCACAATGTTTTTCTCTTTAAAATATGTCGTTACAATCAATACCTAACTTTTAGGGCAGATTACTGTAATAAGCAAATACGAAGTTCATACATTTTGACTTGTAAAAAGGTGATAAAACACCAGCATTTAGCTAATTGTCATTTTATTATTTTCAAAACCACATTTATCGTATCATTTAGTGATGTTGCAAATTATTATATGAATTTTATGGTTCATCATAGTAATTTCTTTTAAATTTATCATATACTCTATGTGAATGTTTGAGTTGCTTAGACTTCTATGTCTTGTAACTCTTTTGATTTACCATATACATCATGTAACTCTTTAGATTTATCATACACACATCATATCAATCTTCAAAGTTATCAGATACTTAAAACAAATCTTTGAAGTAAGCAACTTCTACATCTGGTAACTCTTTTGTGGTAGGTAACAATTGTAATCTGGCCTGTAAAGAAAAACAGTGAATAAGTTATAAACAACTGCATAGTAAGATGGTTTTTGTATAAACTGCAAATTATTCTAATGGATTGGAAATGTTATTGGAAGATGTGGCAGTAGAAAAAAGCCATATTTAATACTGTATATCAAAGATAAGATTACTTGCATTCTCAAAAAATATTCAATACTTTAATACCTGGTACATTTCCTTATAGATGCTCCACCGCGAAAAGAGCATAAACGATACTCATAATTTGAACAAAATTCGGTGTACATATATGTCTAATTAACACATAAGAATGATATGAGATCATTTAGTTTGCTTTTGATGCATGCGCAATCAGTACTTCATGATGTAATTAATTATATGTATTTTTAATATTTTTATCTTGAAGTAAAATTATAAGCTCATTGTAGTCAATGGAGATTTGATTTGGGTATACCTACTGTAACTTAATGACTACTCAAATTCAGAATTATCCCGCATATATCTCTGGTACTCCGATGTTATATTCGAGAGTAGGGGTGACTATCGCCTACAATTTTAACTTGCAGGCTGAGTTTTTATGTATGCACATTCGCAACTTCTGTATATTCCCAATAGGCACATAATGTTGTAGCAACATTGCATTCTGGTCGTGACGTCGGCAACCTCATTCCAACATTGCTGCAACATTGCCTGCAAGACATCGTCATAACATTGCCGTATGACGACGTCGCAACGTTGTATATTGGTTATGTGTTTATGTTGTTTTTCAATTTCATATATTTGATATATTACCACATCGGGAGTGCAAGCCATCATCTCAAATGATGATATTATTAATTAAATTGCTAGTTATACGATAAACTGGCACATGTATATTACGTATAGCTCTACACAGTGGACATAATATCCAAACTGAGTATAGTAATACATAAATCAAACCCAAATTTAAAGCCCTATATACAACTTTTTTTTTTTTCAATTTAAATTACTGCAGATGAAATCTTAGAAATCAATCAAGGCATACTAACAAAAATGTTTTACCGAGGTGACCGGGGCTAGGTTTCACCAGCATATGGACATGATACATATTTGCTTGTATGATTTATCTTACGTTGTTGGTTAACGTTACATCGTCACGAAGTGGCGCCACTTACACTTCCGGTACGTTGAACGCGGGGAAACCTACGGTCGGTGTCTGCTGTGTCTTTTTGAGTGTTCTTTTTGAAGGAAACTGAAGTCTCGTTAACCTCTACCCCTCTACCATGGTTAGAGTAAGAAGGTATATGTGTGATTATGATCTTTGAGAAGAACAATCTGTCTGTTTGATATTCTTGCGTGCTGTCAATTTTATATAGCAAATCGTCAGCATTGGAGGAACTGGTCGAACCCCCCCCCCACCCCCACCCACCCACACACACACACACACACACACACACATACCTACGCAGTAGGCTACAGTACAGTACACATTGTATATTTCTTTAATGCTAGGCTTATATATTCATAAAATGGAATTCACAGATAGACTTTTTCAGAACCAGACAACTAATAATTAAATTATCATTGATAAGTTTGATAAACATAAACGACAACAATTTATAGATCATCATAATAGACGATTAGTGGCCTTATTTATTGGGTGACTGGATATTGATATTAGATAGCAAATCTAAATAAATCATATATATAATTTTCAGCATGTGATTAATTTCAAGATAATTTATTCCTCCATTTTTTACTGTTTCCTTTTTTCTAATCTGCATTTCATTATAATCTTTTTATTAATTATTTCAGTACATTGCACTTGGACATATTCTCTATTACGAAAACCCCTCAAAATCAACCTCACCATCGTCACTTGACCAGTTGAAATCAAAAGTGGAATTTGAAGCCGCCATTTCGTTTCGATGTACACAAATACTCACAAAATCTATCGATAATTAACCAATTGACAGTCGTGTAACAGATTAAATCAATGACAATTATGATATTTAAACTCAATTGTATTGGTTTATTACTTATTATTAATTACAACCTATGAAAACATGTGTCTTATTATTAATTACAAACATGTGTCTTACGACGTATGTTAGTCGTCACAGAGGAAGGAAGGCATGTTTACTGCGACGGAATAAGTAATCACTAAGGATACAGGAACTGGTTTCTGTGAAGGAATGAGTCGTCACTAAGGATACAGGAACTGGTTTTCTGTGAAGGAATAAGTCGTCACTAGACAGGAAGTGGTTTCTGTGAAGGAATAAGTCGTCACTAAGGATACAGGAACTGGTTTCTGTGAAGGAATAAGTAATCACTAAGGATACAGGAACTGGTTTCTGTGAAGGAATAAGTCGTCACTAAGGATACAGGAACTGGTTTCTGTGAAGGAATAAGTAATCACTAAGGATACAGGAACTGGTTTCTGTGAAGGAATAAGTCGTCACGGGGACAGGTTTCTTTGACGAAATCGTCACGAAGGATATGGAGACAGGTTTCTTTGACGAAATCGTCACGAAGGATATGGAGACAGGTTTCTTTGACGAAATCGTCACGAAGGATATGGAGACAGAATAAGTCGTCAGGAGTACAGAGAACTTTTAACGTTTATTATTCGAAGTGTCATTTAATTCAGCTATTCAATTATATTAATTACTTACCCAGAATTAAAAGATATTATTAAACACATAACATGTGCTATTCGCATAGTAAATACATTGTAAAAGGCGTGATCATGTGACCAAATTTCATTCAGTCGATTAGACCTGCACAAAGGTGCCGATAACTTTGAACACTTTGTTCATTGGTGGGCAGTTTTATGAACATTTTTAGAACCACAGCAAATGCGGTCTATATATATGATCCAAGGGGTTAGTAACCGATAGTGCAACGAAAACCTGACCGAGGTTGCAAAAACACTGACCAAAACATATTTATCTAGGATAAAATGAAAATGCATGCAATTATGGTAGTCTTGGTAGAGGCATATATTTTCTATGGTTTCAATGCCTTTCTGATTCTAGTGTCCTATATGTTGTATGTTTTTTAAGACATCACGAGGGCCTGATATTGTGTTGGTGAGAATAGCGTGACCTGTCGAGGGGAAAATGTAACCAGAATTATGAAGTAAATCATTGATTGAAATACCTGTCATTACATGTATGAATTGATGACTGGAATACCTGTCATTACATGTATGAATTGATGACTGAAATACATGTACCTGTTATTACATGTATGAATTGATGACTGAAATACCTGTCATTACATGTATGAATTGATGACTGGAATCAACTGCATGCCTAAAGGTTCGGGACAAATAGTCTGACATAAAATAAGATTGTCAGAACAAGACCTATTCAGATTTATGTATGGATGAAAATATGTTTTATATAGGGAATGGATTTCGCTTTTATGTTAACCATGCTTGTATGGGGCAATTCCTCTAAAAATATTGAATAAGGTCTTTCAGTTGCAAACTTAAAATGTGAATAATTACAACATAGTTCCTCTATTTTTATTTGTGTTCTTATTGCAAATTGGTTAATTGTGCCTACTTCAGGGTTACTTAATATTCATATCTAGACTGCTTCTTTAGTGACAAACATTTATACATGGTTTACAGTGTGTATGATTGTGTTCAAAGTTAGAGTCAGATTTTCTCCATGCTGCAGACAGCAGTTTGACAACATTGTATATCTCTATCAGTATAGTTTATGCTCAATAAAGGTGCCTCTTAACAGTTTCATCTCAGTTTATTTTGATTATTAATAAACAGAAAGGCTCTGAAACTATGTTCATGGTAAATTTGAATATGTGCAAAGTTTGGTATCTGTTTTTTTTTTTTGTTTTTGTTACTTTAACAACATAGTTCCTCTATTTTCATTTTTGTTCTTATTGCAAATTGGTTAATTTTACCTACTTCTGCTAACTTTACCAAGCTTTACTTTAACAAGCAAAGTTTGGTAAGAGATTAAAATTTGTTCATATCCAGTGCCCTTTAGTTAACTCATTTTTTGTCTTGTCTTCCACAATAGTGAATCACATCCAATTAAGTTCATAAACATACTTCATAAATCATTGATTTTTATTTCTAATTTACTGTAGGCAGTGTTCTTATTATCGAAGTCTAAACTTAATGTCTGTTTTATTATTTCCTAGAAACAATTTCACACATTATTCAATGTAAATTGTATATTTCAGAAAGTTGTCCAATTATATTTGTTGAATTTCCATTGTAGTCTTTGTTTTTGTTATTTATCAATTACTTACTGCAACATTGCAATCCAACCAAAGCACAACGTTGCTACAACATTAGGAAAAGACGTCGTGAAAACTTTCACAGGCAACCTTCTGACAACTACAGTGAAACGTTACAATCTGACCATAATACAACGTTGCTACAACGTTATGTGCCTAATGGGTAGCGTTGATGCTGTGTATATCTAGCATACGCAATTTTATTCTTGTCCTGCTTTTCCTTTTATGTGTGTGTGTAGGTTTCGTCCCGCCATATTTCTCATATTCTACAAAAGAGCGCAGATAAGCGAGATTATTGTTTTCCGTAAAATGCTCTTTTATACAATGTATATAATATAGGTTGCGTTGTATTTTCCTAAACGAAGAAAACTGCTACATTAATCGCGATTATGTATACATATTTTATTTTAGTAAACCATTTGCATGTATATCGTAGAGAACAAGTTGTGTGTAATTATCGAGTATCTAAAACAGGAAAACACTCACAGTATCTTATTTATAAGCAGAAAATTAAAAACATGCGTTAATCGTCATACTGTAGCTAAGTTACGCGATGAAGGGTAAGGTCGCACGAGTTATCTCTCCTGACGCATGGTGTCGCATAATTACAAGGATGTGTTAGAGATTATCCAGCGAGTTATCCAGCCATTTAAAAGCGAATCCAGCGATCGCTTCACGTGCTAATATTCTATAGATTACGTGATCTTTGAAACCAGTCAGTCTGCTTCTGTCTGTGTCCGAGGTCGGTTGTGTTTGTTGTTGTTAGTGTGTAGCGATGGACAGAGAGGTGATTTCCTCAGTTCCTGAGCTTGTAATGTTTGTGTATCATGTCACATGTAGTTTATATGTGTGGGGATGGATTTGTGGGATTATTCATGCTAATTTTAGGAATTTATTTGGTACTGAGAAGCTGGAAATACTTTGTAAAGATGCATCAGTTACTGTTACGTTAGGCTCAGTTGTTATTGGATTATATTTATTTATTGATGTGAAGTCTAGATTATAATGAAGATGTCAATTGATATTTGGAATGAAATCTTGAGAATGTTTGGAGATGGTGAAATATTGCTGATATTGTGAACCTTTATTTTATGTGTCTTATTAATAAATTAATCAAATAAATATATTAATAAGTTTGTACCTGTATTTTGGAATCCTGGTTGTTTCTTAGAGGATTTTAGAACTATTCAGGTTACTCTATGGTGTAACTAAGTCGTCAATGGTTAGGGTAGTTAGGCAAGAGTCTTCTACCCCTCAAATACTTATGTGGCGGTTAGCCGCGCTACCACTGGTTATTTTCAAGTCGGTTCAGGATACAGAGTCCTGACCACTTGACCGTTACAGTATTTTTAATGACTATAAAGCGTTCTTAACATGGTAATTTTCGATTTAAAGCTACCTGCATTTAGAAATGATAATTGTGTCGTCATAACATTATGCAACCCTACTCGATCTGAATATGCAGGCTTCACACCACCGGCACATTGTTGTGTAACATAAAAAATGAATTAATTGTCTCGCTAAGACATATAAAAAAATTATCTTTTAAGAGACATTTTTTAGATAGTACATAGAATCCCTTGATGGACATTTTAGTCTAGTTCATGTGTATTGAATTTTTACTATTTGAATGAAGTACGAAAAATGTGAAGGAGGGCCATTTTTTCTTTCAAATAAGCAATTTTAGAAAATTTTAGTCGGCGAAAATGGGCGGGCAAAAGACATGTTTGCCCCCCCCCCCCGTCCTGGGGAATAACTGCCCCCCCTGCCCCCCTGCCCCCCTGCCCCCCTGCCCCCCTGCCCCCCTTTGCCCCCCTTGCCCCCCTGCACCCCCCCCCCCTTCCTACGCCCCTGATATGCAGTGTATCACAGTCTCTGAGACTCACACTCATGAAATATCGTAAATAGAGACTTCTGAGACACTGTTATTTATATAAAGTATAAAAGTTTTAATTACATGAATATATGTGGAATGTAAAATTGATATAATTTGGGGCGGAGACTAATTTATTTCCAGTACATATATATATATACACTATATATATGTAAAGTGGATGTGGCGCAGTGGTAGAAGGCGCAGGCTTGTTTGGCTAGGCGGTAGTTAAACAATCAATCAATCAATCAATGAATCAATCAATCAATCAATCAACCAACCAATCAACCAACCAATCAATCTATCTATCTATCAATCAATCAATCAAATTAATTAGATAAGAATCTATTGTGTATCACAGTCTCTGAGTCTCACATTCATAAAATATCGTAGATATACAGTATTTGAAATATTTAATTACATGGAAATATGTGAAATGTAAAATTATAATAACTTGTAGCGGAGACTAGTCTATTTCCAGAACATAAAGGCCTTTACACTGTATATAAAAATCAGAAACTGTTCCTTGTCTCAGATGACGCCCGGTTTATCCGAGTTCTTAGACTAATAGTTAATAAATATAAATGATCTAATATTGTTTGTAATAAACATTTTGATCAAGTTAAAGATCATTATTATATTTGTGATTTACCTTATATAAATATACAATTAATGTACTTTTGTAGTGAATATATGGTTTCTATGTTTGTCACCTTCAAATTGATTTCACTTGCATGAGCTCGACACATGAAGAGAGCGGGCTTAAGGGGTCGCCCTGGCATCGGTGTGGCGTTGTATTAGGTTTTTATGAAGGTTGTGAAATGCTGTCATCCTCCGTATCCTCGATACTCCATGAGTTAATACCACTGTCATTATATTCACCCCTGGAATATGGTACAACTATATATAAACTGTAACACATTCTCATATTCCTCTGTACTATATGACATAACCAAATCTATACACACATCATTTTTCAAACTGAAAATTGTACTGAATACCTCCTCATTATGCATACATGATAATGATAAGATATTCAGCAAACTTGGCAGCAAGAAAAGGACCAAAATTATTGTATCCTTGTGGATACGTGAAAAGGTCAATATATATATATATATTTTACTGTAATGTATTCTCATATCCCTGTGTACAATCTGACATAACTACATTTATGTGTAAAATATAGCTAATTATTGGGTCCCTGTGTAAACGTGAATAGGTTTCAACTAAGTATAAACTGTAACTATTTTTATACCTCTCTGTTCGTGTAACATCTGAGGGTTATGGCATTTTGTATATCTGTATAGTTTTACTGAACTCTTGAAAAGCTTCCATTTAGTGCGATGGTGACATGAGTTCAATGTATTGCAATCTTACACCTTACGCTTTCTTTCTTTATTCCATCTTTGTATATCACAGACTTTATTCACGTAGCTTTCTCTGAAAACTTATGACGCTACGCTTGCAAATACATGACGTCATAATCAATATACCTACCCGCAAGGGCAGATAACTCTGTAAAATGTAAATACAGAAAATGATCTTTACGCGTCCAATATGCTTAACGAAGTCTTTTCTGACGCTTGACTTTGTGAAAGTTTGATGATGACAGTCTTTGTGAAGATTTCAGACTTGTGTTTATACATGTATCTATCTTTGACTGGTGCTATTGGCGACTTTGTGTGTCAAGTTTTCCGCATTGGACTGGCAACTCCCGAAAATTCGAGCAAAAGATCAAAGTTTTCCAATTTGAAAAAAAATGACTGTAGTGCAGGTCCAAAAATGTATGAAAATCTCCAGTTTTCTCCCGTTTATGTGGGAATTACAATTATATACAGGTTTACACTGTAAACGGGGTGTGTACATATCAGTTATCAACCTGTGTTGAGGTTGATATGGTATTATATCACCCGCGTAGTATAAATAATGATCGAGGTCGTAGCCCGATGTCATTATTTTAAAATTCTACAAGGGCGATATAACACCATATGAACCGAAACAAAGGTCCTATTTTATATAAGTCGTTTCTTTAAACAATGTCAAAAACAATCTTTAACGAGGATATTAATTATAAAAAAGTGTTGGTCAAATAACGGCACCCTGAAGAATGTGTTTGGGCAATGAAGTTCACAAAGGACTATTGACTCGGCGTTTCTAAAAATGAATGCTACGTGACAATGTATTAGGCAATGAAAATAGTGAAAAATCAGTAATGATTTTCATCAACTCTTTTCTAGAGAATTGCAATAATTCACACCCATTTTGAGCAGATGGAATCACTGTACATGTGTATATGACTTTACATTTAATTACCTTAGCAATGACTTGTATAAGTGTTAGTGTGCCATTCTTCACACGTTTACCATCCTCGATACTCCAGGGGTCTCCAATCACTTACGATCTCTACACCCCTGAACTATCTCATAGTAAACTGGAGGGAACAGAACAATGCATGTAATTTGGTATTTTGATGCACAACTGACGATGAACATGTCCATTTTGCAATTTAAGTTTTCACAATATTTTTTAATAAAATCCTTTCAGTAGTTTCTTAGAAATATCGGTAACAAGCATTGTTAACGGGTGGTGATAACACACTGTTGTAGCGTAAAATATTGTAAGGCACATTTCACCATTTTGACAAATTAATTCGATTACCAAAGGTTATACAAGGGAGGTAACTCGAACAGAAATTTATCACATTGTTAAAATCTAAGATGGCTGCCTGTCGTTTTGATTCGATTCCAGTATCTAATACAATATTGTAAAACAAAGGACAGTGAACGCGTACCTACATATATTTTTAACGGCAGATGGATGTATATATTTATTTCAGACACTACATTTGACATTGCTACACAAATTTCCTTGATTTTATTGTTGTTGGATTAACCGCGGTAATTATATCTGCTTCAGTGTCACATAAAGTTAATTGAGTAATTATTTTACGTACACAGGGCAACCAGGTGGTATGACACTTAGCCTCAGGGCAATGGACACGCCAATTAAGCATAAATTAGCCTACCCGCCTGACCAGTAAATTTAGAGCAGTAAATGTCAGGTGTTTATCTGTTGTATTTTCATTTAAAGGGCCACTACCTTTCCGAAACGGCTTTTAATTTTTAAAATAGGAATGTAAAACGAGATCAATAATTTTGTAGAGTCGCAGAAGTTATTAACTATACGTTTACTAGCACACGTTATCATCACCTTCAGAACTGTTTAATTAGAATAAATGAAATGTTAATTTTCATAACGCGGGTCGTTTTATGTTTCCCGCCGTCGTCCTAAATGCCGCGCGGTAGTTGACTATCACTGCGCCAGACGGCAAAACAGCGAAATGAATTTCCACTGTTATCGTACATTAGACAGGAAATCTTGCATATGTTTGGTGTTGTAACCTCATCTTAAGCCATCGATATATATTTTCTTTTGTTATTAATGTTTTTAAGAAACTTTAAATTTTGCTCCGGAAAGGTAGTGGGCCTTTAAGCTTATGTTTATACTCTGTAATATCAGTGAAGGCCACGACCATCGAACGGACAACACGGCACTATTTTGGAATATCCAGGATATGCCTGTAGCGTCATTTATGATGTTTGTGATCGACATAAACCCAACACATTTATCAGCTTGACTGTATTCATTCTCCATCATAACAAGCACATGGTATACACAAAAAAAACTGATGACATCATAAACCGGAAGTACCATTTTCAAGTGAGTGTCTATTATGGGGAGAAACCATTATTGTAGTTTCTATATTATCGTTACATCCCTTTTCTTTAGCACTGTTCATAACTCACTATATTCATCAAGATCAGAGTCTCTTTCGCGATGGTGCCACTTTTACTTAATTCACAGTCTTCGCTGAAATTATTAACATTAACAAATGAACTATTAAAACAAGAACAAAATAAGAAAAGTCTTTGGTAAATTGTCCCTTCAATCGCATGACTAGACAGACTAAGTTACTGAACTGTTTATCACTTACGCATAAAGTAAACATATTATTCAAGGATAGTGGCACGTTTCACGAGACACACAAAGTCCTTCAAGTAACTTGGTCGATGTACTTCTCGAGTCGATCTCCTCAGTGAACCTCTACGACTGTCTGTTCATGCGTCCTTTGTGGCGGCCTCTCGTGACGTTCGTCATCGCTGGCTCAGACACCTCCGGATCCAAAATGGGTTGATTGTCATCCTCAGTGAAGACCTCTGGGGTCTTCTTGAGATGATGCCGATTTCTACGATATACTGACCCGTCTTCTGTTTTGACTGTGTATGATCTAATGTTCACCTTATCTTGCACGCTTGCTTTTGTCCATTCCTTTCCGAACTCAGTTGGTTTAATTCTGACTGTCTCACCAGGCATTAGTTCAGCCAATGCCTTGGTACCTTTATCATAATATTGTTGTTGTTTGTCTTTCCTTCGCTCAATTTCCTTTCGAGTTTGTGAGTTTGGAACCACATTAGGCTCCAACAGCTTTGTTGTTAGCGGTAACAGCGTACGGGTGCGTCTTCCATTATAGCCGTCGGACAGGGGACGACTTGACAATTTCCCCTGGTGTGTTCCTCCAATCCAACATGGCCAAGTAGGGATCTGTCTTGTCCTTCTTGGATTTTTCAAGAATACGTTTGGCGGTTTTGATCGCGTTTTCCACTTTCCCATTAGATTGCGGGTATCTTGGCGAACTAGTGACATGTTGGAACTCATAGGCCTTTGCAAAGTCAGAAAATTGTTTCCCGTTGAAAGGTGGCCCATTATCCGACATAACGACACACGGTAGACCATAGCGCGAAAAATGAGCCTTCAACTTTCTGATTACCTCGGTGCCTTTCTTGTCATGGAGACGGTCGACTTCAAAAAAATCTGAATACTAATCAACAGTTAGAAGGTAAGTCTTTTCCATCCGAGTGGAACAGGTCAACGCCGACTTTTTCCCATGGTCTACTTGATGTCTCATGCGTTTATCAGAGCTTCTCTGCTATTCTCCTGCGAATATGCATTGCATGTGTCACATGCCCGAATAAAGTCACGATTCAGATTCGGGCCAATATATTGACTCCCTTGCTCTTCGTAAACATCCCTGGAGACCGATATGGCTTGAATGTGCTCTTTCAATCATGTTACGGCGTTCGGAAATTGGCACTACTACACGGTCGTTCTTGAATAACAATCCGTTGTGGACAGTCAACTCTTCTTGAAAAGGGAAGTACTTCTGGACCTCTTGAGAGAGTTGTTCTTTGCTCTCTGGCCACCCACGTTTGACAACAACTCGCATTTAATTCTATAAGACTTGCGTCACTTTCAGTGGCCTGTTGTAGCTTATGAAGCGTTTCAGACGACACTGGCAGATGTTTCACAGTGTTTACGTGTTCAAATTCAGAAAGGCAACTCGCAACACGTGTCTCTTCATCAGTACTTGACAAAAATGCCCTGCTTAACGTATCCGCCATGTACATTTCCGTGCCCTTCTTGTAAAACGATTGTGTAGTCAAAACGCTGAAGATTTAGCAACATACATTGTAAGCGTTTAGGAGCACTAAACAGGTTTTTCTTGTCAATAATCTCTAATGGCTTGTGGTCTGATTCTTTTTTGTCGTCATCGTTGTCAAAACGTGAGAGCCATCGTATATTTGTAATGCATTCTGGCCCTATACAAGTTAGCAGAGTAGCATTTCTCAGTTCTTTAGTTTTGTGTTTTAAGCCACTCGCGATCTCATAATTGTCCCAAATACGACGGAATTTTTTCCAGTTAGCACATAAATTGCCTCGTAAGTCTAGCGCTGTGGGAACGGGAAGGTTTTTGCAGGAGCTTGTTACAACAATGGGAACGGCATGTATTTGAGCTTGGGAAGTCATGGGAATTGTAGTAGAGGCTGTGTTTGTAGTACCAGTAGACATTTTGACGGACACGGTGATGTTTGCACTTGAGTTAGGTTTTACCGTTTCACTTTGTGTTCATTATTTGACATTCGTCACTTCGTTTGAATCTCTCCAGTCTTACCACACACTTCTGACACCATGTAGCGTCATTTATGATGTTTGTGATCGACATAAACCCAACACATTTATCAGCTTGACTGTATTCATTCTCCATCATAACAAGCACATGGTATACACAAAAACTGATGACATCATAAACCGGAAGTGCCATTATCAAGGGAGTGTCTATTATGGGGAGAAACCATTATTGTAGTTTCTATATTATCGTTACAATGCCTACCGTTCACGGCCAAAGTGCTAGTGTAATAAAAAGACCGTCAAAAGAAAATCATTACGGATCCTTGTTTCTTTAACGAAATCTACATTTTGTATAACAAGTGAAAAAATTACCTTGTTATACCAGTTTTACTTAGTATGACCTACCACCTCCATATTTTCCTATCCCCGGGGGGTGTTCCTTTTTCTTATGGCCCCCAACCTTCTTACTCAGGGGTACCGAGTGAGCCTCGTACAGCCCGGGGGTCCCTTTTTATTTCTCCAACTATCCCACCTTCTTACAGCCCCAGGGGTACCGTAAGCCTCCACATCCCACGGATCCCTCTTATTTTCACTTTCTCCCTCCCAATGCGCGAAACAAATCTCCACCTAATTAAATGACAGGGTACGCAATATATAGACTAAATGGACTTTTAAATGATATTAATGTCACTTACAGTTGGGAAACAAGCTAAACTTGATAGTGAAGTGCACTGGAGTGGCACAAGTAAAGTTAACTCCGGTTCACTAGCTAGTGCACTAGAGTTAACATCGTAGTGCACTAGAGTTCACATTGTAGTGCACTAGAGTTAACAACGTAGTGCACTAGAGTTTAAACATTGTAGTGCACAAGATAAATGAACCTGATACTACTACTTATTGCATACATTGTACATGTACCATCTGTTCATGTATATATTTCGATGGAATGGTTTTGAATATCTTTCAAATTATTTCAGGTAAATTACCAAATGTACTCCGTATTTAAAGTTAACATAGTTAGTATGTAGATAATTAATTTATCAAATAAAATGGTAACTTCTTAGGGTGTAATTTAGGCCTTTATATGAGTTTTAATATTAAATTCAAGAATATACCGTCAGCTGCAATATGGCTTGACCACATGCAACTTTTCTTTAGATTTTTTTTTAGAATTTAAATGAAATTATTTATTCATTTACTTAAAATAAATGAGGATCAAATATTTTATAACTTGTTATATAATACATTTACCTATTAAAAATAGGTATATTTATTACTTAGATCAACAATTAGGTATTCTAGATATAAATAGATATATTTATTTTAATTTATTTCATGTATTTTTTATTTATTTTTTTATTTGATTTTATTATTTATTTATTTGAATCATATATCTTTATTCTTGCCATTCTAGACATTAACAGCTATATGTAATTGGTATTTCACATTTAGAACGTCAGATTTTGTACATTTAGCAGTTTTGGCTATTACACTTTTATTAAACCCTCATAAGTCGCCAGGCACAGTGAATTGTACCTGTACCGGTCAGGCTCCCAGGGCACATGTCTGGCCATGCATGACTACCCCTCTCCTAATCCTGTAATTACCTCCGAAGTTTCTACACATGCAATATTACATCATAATAAATTGAAATATATTTTAATTGATATATCAAAGATGCTCCACCGCCGACAGAGCATAAATGATGTTCATCATTTGAACACTTATTGGTGTTTAATCGTGTATATATATATGTCTAATTAACATAAAAAATAATACAAAATAATTTATTTTGCCTTTAGTGCATGATCAATCAGTACTTCATTCTATATAGGATATAGTGCCACGGAATTTTTTAGGGATGCAATTAATTATTTATTTATATTTTTTAACTTGAAGTAAATTAGAAGCTCAGAACTTTGGGTTGCATGGTGGTTACTGTGAGTAAGTAAGTAAACTTTTGTAACTGAAGAAAAAAATACTAAATTGTCTGCTGCTGTTTGTTTGTCAGCGTTGGAGCGAGCTTCTTTAAATTTTGATATATCTCTATTATATATCTATGTATAAACATACGAAATCTATTATTGAAATTAAGCAAAAGTTTGTGTATATTTTTTTCAAAAGTTTATATAAACTAAAAGTGAATACCTGTACTTTAAAGTAATGTGGAGTGTCATATATAATTCATGTTGTCAAGAGACATTTTAATCATAAATACGTTTTAGCGTATCAATAACGTATCATAATATATACATATCAAGGATTCTTAAACTACATATGTACATTGTACATATTAATTTATTTTAATTGTTATCATATCATGATTACATGTACATATTAATTTATTTTAGAATTGTTATCATATCATGATTACATGTACATATTAATTTATTTTAATTGTTATCATATCATTATTACATGTACATATTAATTTATTTAAATGTTATCATATATCATGATTACATGTACATATTAATTTATTTTAAATTGTTATCATATCATTATTACATGTACATATAAATTTATTTTAATTGTTATCATATCATTATTACATGTACATATTAATTTATTTTAATTGTTATCATATCATGATTACATGTACATATTAATTTATTTTAATTGTTTATCATATCATGATTACATGTACATATTAAGTTTATTTTAATTGTGTATCATATCATATCATAATTACATGTACATATTAATTTTATTTTAATTGTTATCATATCATGATTACATGTACATATTAATTTTATTTTAATTGTTATCATATCATTTATTACATGTACATATAAAATTTATTTTAATTGTTATCATATCATTATTACATGTACTTCAGCGGCATTATAGATGTATGTACATGTTGTAATTGGCGGTGTGTAGTTGGTACAAAAGTCTGTCACATACAACTGATAACATGTACTGTACAATTGTACATGGGGATACAGGTATACACTTATACTACTATCTGCATTAAATGACCTTGTATACCGTAAACTCTAGATCTGGAGGCACACAGGTCTGTCGTTATGGTGGGCTGCACTTGGCCTAGGGCACTTTTCTCCCTCTATACCCCTGATCACCACAGGCTCCACATGTCAGAGATATCCGGTGTAACGTTGAAAATAATGGACCCCGGGTTTGAAATACTGACCTCGGTCATTTTTACAACGTTGGAAAATATGACCCCGATAAACCGTTGAAAACTGAACTTTAAGCGCACTTTTTACACAACCCGTTGAAAATAGACGGGCCCGTTGAAAAGTGACCCCATAAATAACTCGTTTTTGTACACAACAATTTCACAACACGACACCACAACACCATGAAACCCTACACGGCATCACACAGCACATCAACACACCAACAACACAACTAACACTACACAACTACAACACCACAATCAACAACACCACAACAAAACACAACAAAATAAAACAACATCACGTATAATCACAACATAACAAATCACACAACACAACAACGCATCACACGATAAACACAACATCCAACACAACACAAGACAACATTACACAACAACCACCACACAACATCACAACACAACAACAACATAACACAACACACAACACCACAACACACAACCACGCAACAACAACTCCAACAACACTACACAACACAACATCACACAAAACACAACATAACACAGCAGCACATCACACAAACTAACACAAGAACACATCACACAAACACGCAACAACAACACACAACACCCACAACAACATAACACACTACAACCTCCAACACAGCACAAACATAACAACAAAACACAACAAACACATAACACAACACACAACACAACCACAACACACAACCACGCAAACAACAATACAACACCCTCCAATCGCATACACATCACAACATAAAACAACACAAAATCACACACCAAAACATCACACAACAACAACATCACACAACACAACAACACAACCACACCAACACCTAACAACAACAACACAATAATACACATACATAACACAACAACATTATCACAAAAACATCACACACAACAACACAATTGCAAAAACACGGAACAACAACGACAACATACAACAACACAACACTAAAACATAACCACACAGCATACAACGGGGACACACAACACAACAACACATCAATAACACACAACACAATAACTTTAACACAACCACACAGAATAACACAACACAACACACAACAACACACAACAGACACAACACATAAATAGCACACAACAACACAACACACGACAACATCGCACAATCACACGTGACATAACACAACAACAACTACAAAATCACACCACACAAAAACCTATCACACAACAATAACACACAACACAATAACAATTGCACACAACCAGTCTACATAATAACACAACATTACACAACCACAAACATAATAAACACAACCACAACACACAACATAACTCAAACACAACATTGCACATCAACAAACACAACAAACTTAACACACAAACCATACAACCACAAAACCATACTCCAAACACAAAGAACACAACCATACTACTAGAACACAAACATAACCTGAATCCATACCGCAGATATATATATTTACATGTTATTTATTGGGGGTATTGCAGGGAAAGAACATATATTAGGTTATTTAACAATAACTGAATACAATGACAAGGGGGGCGGCGGGGTGGGGTTAAAGGCTCGGTCGAAAAATATAAACCATACATAAATTCGGGATTAGAACAGGACACTTTTCTAAAGCCCAAAAGAAAGACCAATTCCGTTATGAAGGGTTGTTTTGGCCAAGGTCCAGTTTTCAACGGTGACCATTTTTCAACAGACGGCGTGCCGTTGAGAATTGACCCTAGACACTGAGTCAATTTTTCAACGGACATGTTCAATTTTTCAACGGCATTTCGTGGTCTGTTTTATCAACGTTGAAAACTGACCCGAGGTCAATTTTCAACGGAGGTCCATTTTACAACGTTACAATGTTAGGCAGAGTAAATCTACTATTTAAACCCAAAACATAAATTGTTTTGCATCAAACGGATTTTTTTTAATACCTACACCCAAGAATTTGACAACCGACAGAGTAAGAAATAACTTATTCTACATATTACTAGGTGTATGTTGACTATCACTTGTCGTAATATTGATCTCCTGGAAAATCATAGTTGTGGGCTAAATTGGAGGTTCTGTGTGTGAACGGGGGGAGCATGGATGTGCAGGTTATAGGGGTTTTGATTCCTTGAAGTCCGAACCACTAGAAACAAATACTTGATGCAGTGTGATGACCTTAAAAGTTGAGCTGTTATTCCTATTTAACAATCCCTCTCATCTAAAGTTCTTTGTATCGGTTGTGTACTTTGAGGTCAGTTTTTTCTTTCGCTCTTGAAATGTCTACAGTATTCCACTGCGCACATACAAGTAGTTCCGGGGAGGATATAAACGTACAGTGAGAAGTATGGTTAATATCAAGGATGGAATACAAACAACTATATGTTAGTGTAAAAAAAATTTAATGGGTTGTACGTATCCTATTTTATTATTTGCTATAAAATTGTTTTGTCAGTGCAATCTACATATCCCCTACACCTCATAGGGAAATGTTGCAATAACCTAGCGCAGGTTAGTTTGCTAACGGTGGGACATTAGCCTTTATTAACTAATTGAGCGATTTTCCCTAATACTCGTGGTTGTACACGTGGAATCTCATTAATCCTCCGTATCCTTACTCATTGGCAGTTGAGGACAGTTTAATTTTCTTAGAGTTGTCGTGGTCTGAGCCAGTACAGGGGAATTTCCTATATATCTGCTATGGATAAACATAAATACGGGCGTCATGGATAGCCTATCATTGCAACATCACATAGAGTTTGGCTCTTAAGAAACTCGGTGTCTCTCTAATAGAACCACAGTTCCTTAGCATTTTTTTTTTTCAAACTAAAACATACATCTAAGACATAGTTATTACCTAGACACACAGACATTAATCAATACTAACTAAGAGATCTCAGAGGGGATCATCTTGGGGGGGGACCCCTCACCAAAGATATGTCTTCTTTATCTTGATCAAATGAAAGACAGTGTATACTTTTTTATGCTTTTTCAAACTTAATCTTCTTTTACGCTAGCTTTTCTCAAACCTTCTCCTTCTTTTTTATTCTGCTTTTCAAACTTGAAAATTCTTCTTTCACTTCATGCTAAAATCTCTCAAACTTTATTATCAAATGGTAGTTGACCATCTTGTTGACTTGATCGGGGGTCCCAAAATAGCAATAAAGTCAGAACAAGGGCCCGCACAAACAACGAATCCACTCTAGAACTACTCCTACATGAAAATATCAGAACTCATTCGCCCTACAGTACTTTGCCAGAGTAGAGGGGAGGTAGCGGGTCACAGAAACTTCAAACTAACTCAAATATCCAAGGATGGTTGCGCTGTGCAGTCCCATCTTGTTTTCACCTCCGATTGTGTCTGTCCAAAATGCATATGAGGCAGAACTTTTGTTAAAAGGACCAGTTGAGATATGAGCCATACATGAATAATTGAGAACGATGATTCATGGGTAACTTTCTGAGTAAAAATAACGGGTAACAAACTTTGCAAGATTTCTAATAACAGGAGCTACAGATGGTTGCCTGGTGGCGTATATTTGTTTATTAACATGTCGTATGGTCCCAAAAAGAAATTATTATGTGGCAATCGAGGGCCTAAGGGGGAACATACTTTCGTGGAATCAATTTCGTATACGATCCTTTCACTACAGAGTTTTGGAAATAGTCGGTAACAGGCCTTCTTATAGTATCTAAGATCAATGGACCGGCTGCCTTGCCAGCGCTTATCTTGTTTCGACCGATTTGAATCTCTAAATGAAATATGCCAAGAACAAAGGTGGATACCATCCTATGTAAATTTGAATATCGAATCCGTCTCTTTCAGGAACTTTCTGGAAAAATAGCTTGTAACACTACTTTAATAAACTATCAAAAATCCAAGGAGAGAGGGCGGTCTATGGGAGGGCCAGTCTTGTTTATATCAGATAGTCCTTCAAAATCAATAAGCACGATCATGGCCCCTATGGGAAATTTACAGATGATTATTTGAGAGACATGATCAGAACTTTCTGAGAAATAGCGGTGACAAACACTTCAATTTACAAAATCCAAGATGGAGCTGTCCTACACTGCCTATCTAATCGTTTCTCCCATGCTGTCTGAAACACTCACAGCAACTCTATTCATATGGGCCCTAGGGGAAAACCTACAGATGAATATTTGTTAGACAGTATCCATTCAGTACATTCTGAGAAATAGCGGTAATCACCTTATCAACTTTCCAACATCCATGATAGGCTGCTCTCTGACAGCCATATTGTTGCTGTTCTTTCTGTTCTCTTCCCGATCAGTTCTGAAAATCTTCTGCCTGACACCTCCAAGACAGATCCCTCGGCAGGACTCCCTCTAGTAATTAGTGAGGTAACAACAGCATTGTTTACAGGACGGACTATCACGGGACCGATCAACCCTCACGGACATCGACGGGCAAGAGCATGATTCTCGAATAGCCCTCTCCATCCTGATGAATGACCATAAACATCAACAACTACTTAAAACATAACCCGCATCTTGGTATCATTCTAATTGGACGACAGTTTCTCATCCTTACATATATTTATCATAAATTATCTATAGGAGTGGGGAGAAGGTTACCTTCTTATCTTCCTTTAATCTACGTTGAGGGGCATAGAAAAAGATTATTTTAAGCTTTTAATGAGATTAAATAAACTGATTTATAGTATAAATCAGCACATGTGGTCATTTTTTATTTCTTAATTTCAAAAGGTAAATATTAACCTTACGGTACTGCATTTTTATTGTATTTCATATGCTAACCAATGACCAGTTTAATGTCTAAGTTGTTCCCAGATATTGTAACCAAATGGCACGGGTCCACATTCTACACGTTAAAAGACATGTACGATTGTGGCAGTCGATTTTAAGGCTCTAATTAAACCTTATTGTGCTTTATCCTGGCTTTAAGCCTGAGACAACAAACAATTTAATCTGATATCTAAAAGAAGTACATGTGGCGTTCATCTCTATACATCAAAAAACTAATTGATTCTATGCCTGGCATTGCTTTCTTATAAATGTTTGTTATAATCTAGTTTGTAGGTCTCTTTAATAGTGCTCTGTTTGCATAAAAATTACGTGCTGGTACCTGTAAATGGGAGATTTACCAATGGAAAGTGTATTTTAAAATTAATTCATCCGTCTATGACGAGTAAAGTAATTATCGGACTTGTTTAGATAAGTTTTCATCTCAATCACCTCATAAGGATCCTATTTGATGGTAAATATAGTAACAGTTGTTGAATGAATACACTTATTATGGAGTAAAATTCTCTAACAGGATTGTCCCGGGTCATGGAAAAGGGTATGGATGCTGATCTCTTGAAGATGATGGTCATCCATCTGCCTGGTATAAACAATCTCCGTACCTGTACGAGGGCACACCCACGTATCATTTCTAAACAATAAAGGTGTTACGTGTGTCAACACTGTAGGCCCCCCAACGTATTAAAGGAGTTAAGAAGCTCCACCCATTACACGACCAAACACCACACATTGTTGATGGATCAGTCCCAGAAGTGCGTAGGTCTCTAGCAGAAAACCCCTCCCGCAAGTGTATAACCAGGTTGCCAACCAGAAAACCCTAAAATATAGTTCGCATAAAATGTTTTTTGCTGATTATGTTGCAGTAAGATGTGCTTAATCATAATCCGAATGATGCCACCTCGGCATCTTTGGGGAATTGAAAATATTCAAGATGGCCGCCATGAACGTTCTCAAAAACGGTATTAGTCAAATAAATTAGAGTTTAACTGTAACGTAATTGCAAAAGATAAGTTTTCTTTCTTAATTTTGCAATATAGATACATATTCATTGATAAAAAATAAAATCCGAAAAAACTTATTTTCAGAATCAGTTATTTTACGTTTCATTATTTTGTTGAAAAATGAACAATATTACTTATATTGCGTAACGTTAAACAGAAACTCATATTTAAGGACGATCATTCGGGAAAAATATTTACTACATCACACAAACTGTTTACGAATGTCCTGCAGGTAGAACATCAGAAGTGTACATGTGATTGATCGTAAAAGGCGACTAAATTTAGGATATTTAGGATATCTTTTCTTTTTTATCCTGGGTTATGGAATGTAGTAGCCAGAGCTTCCCCACAAGGGCGAGCGCTCAACTGCGAAAAGTGAGGTGATGTCAAGAGAGACGTAAAGAAGAAAAAAAGCAGTTAGGAAGACGTGAAAGAAAATATCTTAAATTTTGTCGCATTTTAAGATATCATGCAATAGAAGGCAGACGGTACAATTATAATGCCCTCCCTACAGGCCAACAAACAACGGTGGCGGCGGCCGGAATTATAGCAACCAAGATTTACGAACAATATAAACTAATGTTAGCATATATAGGAAGCATACAAGCATCATATCAATATATTCTTTGCCCTATGCAATCAATATAAGGAGTTATATTTTGAAATAAATTAGTTAAGTACTTCTTTCTCAAACAGATATACATACAATTAATACCAATTTAAATGCGTAAAGGGATTACATTTATTGTAATTTGACACATGCTTATATTTACGCAATATCAAATTCTTTGCTTTCATACAATAGACTTTAATAGTCTTGCAAATTGCCTATTAGATTGGGGGTTTTTCATTTTAAAAAAATATGTCAAGTGACTAAGTCATTGCAAGTTGTTGTAATATGATTTAAAGGCCAAGAGAAGTCGTTGATAATGCATTTATGAATATTCTATTCTTTCAGAAAAAAGATTGATATGATCATTTTATAACATTTTATAAAACCAAGCCCTTTGTTTTAAACACTAGTTTATACTGTTTTGGTAGTGACTAAACGTTTTTTAATAATTCCGAATAACAGAAATAAGGACAACTATCTTGTCTTATAACCCAACCCTAAACACTTATTTAAGATTAATGTTAATTAAGGATTAACTTGAAAAGATGTTATGAAAATATAACACCAAAAAATCTGAGTGTACTTTAAAATAACCGCGAAGCCGTTTACGATGAGAGTACACTCAGGTTTTTGTGTTATATCTCCATAATATAACAAATCTATACAAATTAATCCTAATAATTCAATTAACTAAAGATAATCTCTTCTATATTCAAAATTAATTTTGGACTCTTTTGGCTATGAAATCATTACTCCGTCATCTCAGCCAATCAGAAGCAACGTTACAAACGGTGACGCCATTGTTTTCATTTATGGGCTGATAAATTAAATTGTAAGCCAATGAAAATGCTCGTAACAAGCAAAATTGAATTATTTAAGAATAAATTGATACCCACATCCAGTTTCATACAATAATATGAAGACTTGTGTGTATTATTTATTGACCGAGATCAAGATCTGTTTTCTACCTTCATGATCCTGGCTGTTATTAAGGACGTTAAAACTAATACCCCCAACCTCAATATGGTAAATGTTATTAAATTGCATGGGATTCCATTACGCCCCCACCCTGGCACATTATACTAACAACGGACAAACCAGTCCTTTCACTCCCTTTATCAAAAAGATGTTCAACTCCATTTATTAAATCAAACATTTTTTAAAAGTTAAAAAAAAAAGATCTTTGAGTAATGCAATCAAACATCCCACAGAAAGATTTTTCATGTTCATTATATTGGGATGTTGTCATTTTGGACTCCCATATCAAATTAACTTAAACTTGTTTTTCTAAAGTTGTTACATTCAGTATGTATAACCAATAAATTACGCAAAACCAGGTTAAAAATATAAATATCATAAACCATTAAGAACAACAAATTCAATTTGGCCTTCGAAAAATATCAAAATTAAAATATAATAAGAATAACATTTTTATCTGGTAACTATTTTGGAAATGAATGTATCATCAGTAAACATTCCCCTTTACAGTTGCTATATCTTTCTACTGATATCGTTGTCAAAATATATTGTACATTAAAATGGTAAAGAAACGGTTTCGTCGAAACACTGAATCATATGTTTTAGTGACATGGTTCAATGTTTTATCGCCCCATAACATCTTTGTGCATCATCTCAAGAATATTCAAACTGGTTACGAAACAAAGGTATCAATTCTATATTAAATAATAATTGAATATCTGTCTTGAAAGTTTGTCCAATTGCTCTGTGTTTTTACTCTAAATTGTCGCAGTGTCTGGTCAGCAGAAAGTGAATGGGGAACGACTGTTTTACCCGTTGTCATTTTAATATGACCGGGTGGGTTGTGATTAAAAAGAAATCTTTCCCTACCTAGAGGGTGTGACAACGAAATTCATAAACGTCTAACCCGAGGCTTGCCGAGGGTTTGACATTCAGGAATTGCCCCGAGGGTTGTGATTTCGTTTTCATACCCTGATAGGTAGGGAATGATTCTTTTTCTCCCATATACAAAAGAAAAAGAAGAGATAATATCTTAACAAGAAGCATTTTCACCGCGACATGAATATGGTTCCCTTGTCTGCACGTCAATATTGATGACGTCCGTTAACAATGCTAGCCACGGACACGCCGCATGAAGTCATGACGTAACGTAATTGTTTTCAGGTTCAAAAGGTTAGCGCGCGCAATCTGTCATACCCTAGAGGTCGACAGAGAAATCTCCCACGGCTAAAACCGGTGACAAATCAGTGAATGGTGGGAGAAATTTGGTATCTTTTGGCATGCTTCAGTAATGCTATAAAAGGGCAAACGTAATTCACTAATACATATATAAGGAGACACAACACCAATTATATACCACAGTCCCCCATTCGGAGCACACGTCGTATACACATCGTATAGTGGATGTCGTCCTAAAATGACTTTAGCTGTTAATAGGACGTTTTCAATTTCTAATCACGTTTGTCCCGTTAACGATTTAGCTTAATTTCTCTGTCAAATATGGTATATATTGGTAGACTTTTTGCTTGATTCTGAACTGTTTACATATTGAAGCATACAAAACATCGTTATTACATCTTTCAAATATTTAGGCAATACACTATGTTTATATTTAATTAAAAACTTATTCTTGTTTTTTATAAATAAAATTCAATTTTAAGAAGTGTGTATTTTCATTTTATGATAAGAATGTATTGCATAATAAACTAGTTTGTTTTGTCGTGTTTTTTTTTATTATTATTAAAGTAACGCCCTGTTAACAGGCAGGGTCATGTTGAGACGGCCTCTCATGTATGCGCTGTGTTGCGTTATGAAGTGCGGGTGTGTTTTGCGAGACTGGAATATTTGTGTTGTGTCTTCTTGTCTAGTGGGACTTTTGGAACTCTTGCCCTTTGTTATATCACTGAAGCATGCCACCAAAGACATTCAATACAACCCTCCCAGTCAAATTATACTGACAACCCCAGTCTCCCACTCCCGGTATGCTGAGCACTAAGCAGAAGCAGAAACTACCACTTTTATAGACTTTGGTGCGTCTCAGCCAAGGGACCAAAACCAGAACCTTTCTAACAGGGACGAGTGCTCAACCGAAAGCCCAAAGTGGGGCGTTGTCAAGGGAGACGTTAGGAGTCAGACGTCAGTTAGGAAGAAAATAAAAGATAAGATCATACATTTAGTCGCCTTTTACGATCATGAAATAGGTGCAGCAGGTAAAATACTAACACCCTACCTGCATAACAAACTAACAAGGTACGACTGAACAATGTCATCTTACCAATAATTATAATAAGATTAGTTATATTGCTATGTAAATAAAATCACATGAAACTTATTACTATATCTTTCAAAATGACTGCTGAATGGGTAAATTCCATTTTGGGTAGAAGAAAATCTGTAAATATTAAAAGTGTTGGTTGGTTGATTACGTATAATGCCTTTTTCACAGAAAATGTCATTTTTAGAACGGTCTACCATACATCTGTTGCTTTGTGGGATGCCTTTGGTTCGGTGGCTGTGATATGATCAAGAGTGTCTTTTTTAATGGTGGAAACATTTTAATGCATTCTCACTGAAATATGTTGCCTAATACACTGGGAGAACATCCCAGTTGGTCATATATACTGACATCAGGTACATGTATAGTAGTCGTCTCACTCTCTTTCTGTTGAATGCTAAGCAAGAGCAGAAATAATGTACCTGTATATTCTGTAAAAAAATACGTATTGTAGCGCGAGGCGAACATCTGTAAAATATTTTTTATCGGCGCGGATATAAAATAGCTCAGTTCGATGGTTCAATACCGCTAAAATAAGTACATTTACAGTAAAGAGTCGTGTCTCATGGAAGTAACAGTTCCCAGAGCCTTTATAAACGGTCAACTCAAGGCGGCCGAAAATGAGGTGGTGTCAAAGGAAGACGTTAGGAAGAAAAGAATATATAAAGCCCAAAAGGTCGTCTTTTATATGATCATGCAATGGGCAAAAAGGTAGAATTAAAACGCTATAGACACCGAAACCAGCGAAATGTAAAATATTGTCTTAATGAAAACCACACAAAATACCAACCTACATGTAAATACTAACAAAACAAACCAATTTATATCATACAATAACCGGTTTTGAAAATTATGTTAATTAACTTATTAATTAAACATTAATTACAAGAGGTAACTTTATTATATTAACAATTTCTGTTCAATGACGGTATGATAAATATGTACACAAAATTTTAATCAAAGTGCATAAAAAATGATGATTTTTATAGCATGAATATCAAATTAGGATGAAAATATATCAATGTTGCAGTTTGTCAACCATCTTGTCCGCCATCTTGATATTTCAATTTCCCCAATGATGCCACGGTGGCATCATCCCGTTTCTGATGGAGGACATGTTAAAGAACATTTCTGTGCAAAAACATTTTATGCGAACTATTTTTTTAGGTTGGGTGGAAAATCACCATTTGGCACCTGGACTATTGTTGTTTGGAAATTTGACGTTGCGATCACGAAACAAAAGAGCTTTACAGTAGTGACCGTTCTCAAAATGTACAGATGCCTCTACCTGTCTTAGGGAAATATTCATCTTCTACAGAGTTTTCATGTTTGTCGTCGATAACACGCTCCGGGAAATCATGGTTGAATGATTTTCTAACAAGTTCATTTAACATGATATCGCTTTCTACTTCTGGCCGATTCACATCCAGTTGTGATGCATCATCTCGTATGATATTCCACACGATCCAACCCAAGCGCGTTCTTGTGGCGTGAGGCGAGCCACTCGGACCGATATAAGCACCTCAAATGGGATGTAAAGCGTCCTGGGACGTTATTTCCCAAACATGGATTTCCACTGCTCTCTCAATGTTTCCGGTATCGAATATGTCAGGAACAGAAAGACACCACATCGATATTTTCTTCATTTTTACGGGTATATTGTGCCTGCGAGACAGGCA
>NW_027187916.1:0-56711 GCF_041381155.1 Argopecten irradians | reverse complement strand
GATCGCGATCAAAACACGGGATTTCCACCTATGTAATGATAAAAGTAATGTTAGCGAACAGGCGATTGCTTGAACGAACGGACGATCTCACTCGATATTCATCAGAAAGCGTTTCTTACGAAAGTAGTCTGGTCCAACCGAAAAACAGATTTAGGGGAATCAAGATTTCATAGAAAGGTGAATATTATCGAAGCCTGCTGATTGGATATATTCAGGGTACATCAGTTAATGGTTAATGTGTGGGCAATACATGTAGATGTAAAAATTTTGTAAAGAATTTTGATGTGAATTTGTTTGGTTCTGTGGTTTTAAAAACTGCCGTGTATTTTCCCAACATAGCACGGTTTTGCTTAAACATCCGGTGTCACATGTGACAGCTCTGCCACACACATAAAAAGTTTTGAACCTGTCAGTTATTGGGGTTGTGCATTACCTTTTTTGTTTGTTTGTTTGAATAAATGTGTACGTCCTATTAATAGCTGAGGTTCACGTAAGGACGGCCTCCCATGGCATGCGGTGTAGCTACACATGATACATAGACGTGTATTAACGCAAACACGGCGATTGTGTACATTGTTGATGTAGAACTTAAAACTCATCTCGAAATTAAAGTATTCAAGTAGGGTATAGGTAACAATCCAGCCAAATGACCTTCGAAACTGGCCCCCCTGTGTATACAAGATGATTATAATGTTAACCCGGCCGTGATTGGCTGGCTAATTATGAATTTCAAAATTAAAAATGTTCTCTGACAGGTAATTATTCCTAGATAACCATGATATGAATTTGGAAATTCAGATTGAGATTTAGGTTCAAAATATCAATTTTGATAAATGAATAGGTAAACACATTATAATTACAGTATTTTTTTAAAGTGCAAAAATTCTCCTTTTCATATGAAGATCTTGGACCAATGCGGAATAACTCGTACGATTAGAGTTTTAGTATTAGAGCATTATCTCCCTTTAGCCACATCATGTAATCTCAACTACATACACAACACTCAACGCACAAACTAAAATCGCTGAAAGGACAATTGATGTTCTATACCTCCGCCATTTTGAATCATATGACATTAAAATTGGTCAATATATGTGTCTGAGAGCGTGCCCTTTCAAATTCGATTCATAACCTTTCTCTCGGAAATTTCTTAAATTACGGTAAAATTTACGTTAAAAAAGTGAACGAAACGCCATATTCGGAGGGCTGTATTTCCGCCATTTTCTCATTCCTGATTTCGAAATTATAACCCTGTACAGACAATATATCAATGTCTACATTTACATAAAATCATCACCCTAAATTAAATGATAAAGGCCCTACGAGCTCACAAATCACGGGAAAAAATAAGGAAATGGAACAAATTGACAAATTTGATGAGCTATATTTCCGCCATTTTTCTATATAACCCCTTTAAAATTCATTACTTTTGAAGACAAAAGTTTATACAACATAGGTATCAAAAATCAACATTGTACATAGAGGTTTAAAGGTGCTGAAACGCGTGCCGCAAGGACAAATATAAACTAAATTTTCGATTTTGATGTCCTATATCTCCGCCTTTCTGAATCATATGACCTTGAAATTAGTCATTTTATGTGTCTAGGAGCATGCTCTTTCACATCCAATTCAAAACATTTCTCTTTGAAATTTCATAAATTACGGTAAAATTTACGTTAAAAAAGTGAACGAAACGCCATATTCGGAGGGCTGTATTTCCGCCATTTTCTAATTCCTGGTTTTAAAATTATAACCCTGTACAGACCATATATCAGTGTTTACATTTACATAAAATCAATACCCAAAATTAAATGATAAAGGCCCTACGAGCTCACAAATTACGGAAAAAATAAGAAAATGAAACAAATCGCCATATTCAGGCCATTTTTCAATATAACCCTTTGACATTTATAATTTTTGAAGACAAAAGTTCATACAACACGGGTACGAAAAATGAAGACTGTACATACAGGTTTAAAAGCGCTGAAAACGTCTCGCATAGGGACAAATATAAACTAAAATTTCGATTTTAGATGTTCAATATCTCCGTCATTTTGAATCATATGACTTTGAAATTGGTCATTTTATGTACGAGAAAATGCTCTTTCATATGCGCCCATTGAGACATTTCTATGGTAAAGTTCATATTTTGACCTTTGTTTGACCTCATTTGACCCTCTAGCGAACTCATGACCTAGACATTATCTCTGATAACATGTACCGAGAAAAACACGTTCAATATCGCGATCTACCTGAATAACTAAACATGTTACAGCGTATAGTTTATGATGTTTATGAGCGTTTAAAGTTCGTTCGAAAAAAGCAGTTTTTTTACGTCCGTGACCTTGACCTTGACCTTTATTGTACAAAATCGAACGTACGTTTCAAGCACTCGTGTACCTACATAACGTGTCCAAATTTGAGCATCGTACCTTGTTCCGTTCTTAAGAAAAAGTGTTAAGAAGGTTTCGTGGAAATAATAAGAATAATAAGAAAAAGCAGAACAATAACAATAGGGATTTCCATCCTGAATGGAAATCCCTATTAATAGTAATAAGAAAAAACAACAAAAACAATAGGGATTTCCATCCTTAATGGAAATCCCTAATAAATGAAAAGCACAAAAATAGTTATGTTAAATAGTTATGTACCTAGACCTTTTTAACACTGCAAAATTTGAAAAAAAATCGGCGCGTGGGCGGATTTTGCAACCCCACCTTTCATTGTTTTTACTTCATTTCACAAAAATGAGAAAATGTAACGTCATTGTTATGATTTAATCGTATTCAAGATGTTTCAATCATATTTAAAAATCGTGTTTATTTGGCTCTGATTGTTGTCTGGTTCTCTATCTATGTGCGTATATACGAATGTCATTTTGGCCATTTTTGATAAATTTTTCGGGGGGGGGGGGGGTCCTCTCTTTTTCCGACCTCATTAATGCGATCAAATCTTTTATAGTACACATATGTTTACACAAGGATTAGTGCAATTCGAAATGACTGTTACAAGGTGATTTGTCCATCATTTTTTTTTTACTTGTGATAAAAATCATGACACTTATCAATTTTTAGGGAAAAAAACCCCTGAAATTTTCATTGTTTTCCCGTCATTTCACAAAAATGAGAAGACGTAACGTCATTTTTATGATTTAATCGTATTCAGCATGTTTCAATCATATAAAAAATGTGTTTTATTTGCCTCTGATTGTTGTTTGTTTCTCTATTTATGCGCATATATGTGTGAATGTATCATTTTGACAAGCTTTGATACCTGATCATACCGGTCCAAAAAACCATGTTTCGAAAAACTGCCAGAGGGGTACATGGGAACCTATTTCTCCTCCCCCACTAAACGACCTAATTGGAGTCCACTTATATGAAAAGGTAATAGTTTATATGGTGTTCGAAAATGATGCGTTCACAAAATTCGAAAATGCATGTGCTTTGTACATAATATATAAAATCGTTGTTACAGTACAGCTCCTTAATTACACACTTTATTTTAGCAAGCAAAACCGATCTACTGCGGCTTCAATCTGAAGTAAAAGAGTTGTCGGACCTCTTATAGGAGGAGATAGATCGCAAAGGTGAGATTTCACGCTAATTTGAGACAACATATGGTAAACGAAGAAATATTTTGCTTAATTATACATATAGCGAACATGTTCATAATTTCAGTTATATCAAATACAGATAATTATATATATTTCAATTAAAATGAAAATGTTTTAATGACCCTTGATGTCAAATTGGTAACTAAACAAGAGATCGTAGAGGGATCTTGCCCACCAAAGATTAATTTATGTCTGACAATTAAAAGAGGGATATTTTCTCTACTTCTCAAACTTAAACTATCAAAATCCAATATGGAGGCCTGTCGGCCATCTTGTTGACCAATTAGTTCCAAAATATGTTATGCACAAAACTATTGCCCAAGGGAAACCAACCTTAGGAATTTGAGAGATCCCTTCAGAGAAACCTTGGAAACAAAGTTCAAGTATCAAAATCCATGATGGCGGCCGGTCATGATCTTCACAATCTTAAACAATACATTTATTAAATCCACTCTAGTTCTTCAGTGCTTAACTGTTGGTAGTTTTGATTTTTTAAGACGTTCTTCATAGGAGAGATCCAGGTAGTAGCTTAGTAGCTCTTCGCTGCATATTTTCTAATATCTGAATACCCTTATGTTTGTATACACTCCAAGCACTGGCTGCATACTGTAAATGGGGTCTTACGAGTGCCTTAAATAATTGTTTAATCATCGAATCGTACAAGAAATTGAATTGGATTTATTTATTGAATTTTGAATATGTGTTCGAAAATCAAGTTTGTGTCCACCGCTACTCCTTAATCTTTCTCCTTAGCTATTTTTTCCATTACCATTTCTTCAATGTGGCTTGCGAGACGGTAATTTCTTTCATTGTTCGGTGATCCCTTTACCTGCAAAACCTTGCATTTCTTCGGTTGAACCTTCAGAAGCCAATCATCGGACTACTTTTGGAGATTATTCATATCTGTTTGTAAAATGTCCTTATCCACATCGTTATTGATCTGCCGGTATAATTTCGTTTCGTCGGCGAATAGAGGGCAAGATGACCGGCTAGGCCCTTGGGCCTCTGTTTTATATATTGTGTAACAGCTTTTTGGGATTTTTTTAGGTCATCTGACCCGAAAGGGCCATGATCACCTAAAATGTCATGTTTCGTCCCTCGTCGTGCACCGTCCGCCGTGCTTTAACTTTTCACATTTTGAACTCTTCTCAAGTTCTACCAGTACAATTTGGCTGAAACTTGCATGAAATGATCCTGACATGGTCCAGACAAAGTGTTGTTATTTTTCGAGTCAATCCAAAAGCAAAGATGGCTGTCACAGCCGCCATCTTGAAAACACATTTTGAACTTCTTTTCAAGTTCTACCGGTGCGATTTAGCTGAAACGTACATGAAATGATCCTTACATGGTCCCGACAAAAAGGCGTTATTTTTTGTTTGATTCGAAATCCAATATGGCCGCCACAGCCGCCATCTTGAAATAACATTTTGAACTTTTCAAGTTCTACTGGTGCGTTTGGCTGATACTTGCATGAAATGATCCTGACATGGTCCCGACAAAATGTTGTTATTTTTCGGGTCGATCCGAAATTCAAGATAACCGCCATCTTGAAAACACATTTTGAACCTCTCAGGTTCGACCTGTGGGATATGGTTGAAACATGCATAAAATGATCCTGATAAAGTGTTGTTACATCACTGGTTGATCCCAAATCTAATATGTCTACCATAACACTATATCTAATTAATTTCCTATATGATTATTATCAAGGTAGTCAGATGACCGTTAAGGCCCTTGGACCTCTTGTTTGTCTATGTGGCTGCTGACTTAAATATTTCTGGGTTATCTCCCCTTACCTTTGTTTGTTTTGATTTATTAACGTCCTATTAACAGCTATGGTCATGTAAGGACGGTCTCCCACATATCCGGTGTGATGCGTGTATGTAGTGCGAGGTGAGTGTTTTGGGAGACTGTGTTATATTCATGTTGTGTCTTCTTGTATAGTGGAACTATTGCCCTTTTTATAGTGCTATATCACTGAAGCATGCCGCAGAAGACACCAAGCAACACACCCAACCCGGTCACATTATACTGACAACGGGTGAACCAGTCGTCCCACTCCCGTTATGCTGAGCGCTAAGCAGGAGCAGAAACTACCACTTTTATAGACTTTGGTGTGTCTCCTCTCCCCTTATCAATATTATAATTATTACTTATATTTGTTCATGATACATGTTTATACAATTGGTACAGCCATACAAAACTGCAAAACTAATTTATCAAATATCATAGTAATTCATCATCACCGTTATATATCAAAACTATTGTTGGTTTTGTTATATATACTGGCTCAGCATGCTGTGTTATTAGTTTTGATGTTGTTGTGATTTTATGTGTGTTATTGAAATACAATCTTTATGTCCAGTCATATTTGATTTTATGGTACATGTATTTATAAATGTTAAATGCAACAAGGAGAGAGAAAAAAAAGTATTTGAGCGATTGTTATTTAACAAGACAAGGTATCGGTAAAAGTAAACACATTCATTAACTTACCTTAATGTTGTGGTATTTTTATTAATTAGTTGTGACTGCTACAACCTACATCAGATGGGGCCGGGAGGATTGCTCCGGGAATACAACAGATTTGGTTTACTCTGGTAAGTATCATCATGTGTGTACACCAGACATACGCATTATATGCCATACACTGGCTTTCCTGCATGTAGGGCGTTAGAATTGTACATGTTACCCTTATTACATAATCGTCAAAGGCGTGTAAATTTAACTGTTCGCTTCTTCCTAATTTGTTCTTCCTAAAGCCTCCCTTTGACAACGCCTCACGTTTGGCCTCCTGTCGAGCGCTCGCCCTGTGGGCAGTGAATTATGCCCTGGGTTTGTTTGTTTGTTTGTTTGATTAATTAACGTCCTATTAACAGCTATGGTCATGTAAGGACGGCCTCCCGTGTATACGGTGTGTTGCGTGTATGTTGTGCGAAGTGCGTGTTTTGGGAGACTGCGGTATTTTCATGTTGTGTCTTCTTGTATAGTGGAACTGTTGCCCTTTTTAGAGTGCTATATCACTGAAGCATGCCGCCGAAGACACCAAGCAACACACCCCACCCGGTCACATTATACTGACAACGGGCGAACCAGTCGTCCCACTCCCTTTTTGCTAAGCGCTAAGCAGGAGCAGAAACTACCACTTTTACAGACTTTGGTGTGTCTCGGCCAGGGGACAGAACCCAGAGCCTTCCTCACAGGGGCGAACACTCAACTCAAGGCCAAAAGTGAGGCGGTGCCAAGGGTGGCATTAGGAAAGATAAAGTCATTAAGGAAGAAGAGAAAAGATAAGATCCTAAATTTAGTCGCCTTTTACGATCATGCAATAGGGGCAGCAGGTACAATTCTAACGCCCTACCTGCAGGGCCAATGCCCTGGGTTCTGTCCCCTGGCCGAGATACAGCAAAATCTATAAAAGTTGTGATTTCTGCTTATCGCTTTGGTTCGTCCGTTGTCAGTATAATGTGACCAGGTTGGATGTTACATTGATATAGTACTATAACAAGAGGCCCATGGGCCTTAATGGTCATCTGACTCATGGCACAAAACAACAAAGTCACAGTATAAAGTAGTGGTTAACAATAACATAAGCAATACAAGGAACTCCTTAGTTGAGAATGAAGTTTCTGAAATAGGTAAAAGGTATTTGTTGTTCCCTTGTCCTTTCCTAACATTGTTTCAAACCAAATTTGGTTGTCATCCATCCAAGGATGAAGGAATAGTAGGATTTTAAAGCTAAAATGAAGAAAATTTCTTCTTTTCGTGCCCTGCCCCTCTGCCCCTGTCCTCTGTTAGTTGGATCTAACTCGTTTTTGTAAAATATGATTGACCTTCCCCTATGATGTTTCACACCAAATATGGATGAAATCTATCTAAGGATGAATGAGAAGTAGGATTTTAAGGCTTAAATGAAGAAAATTCCCCCTTTTGGGGCCCCACCCCTCAGCCCTTAGGGGTCGGAGCAGGCTCATTCATATAAAATATGATTGTCCTTTCCCAACAATGTTTCAAAACAAATTTGGTTGCCATCCATCCAAGGATGAAAGAGGAGTTGGTTTTTAAAGCTAAAATTAAGACAAGAGACCCATAGGGCTTGTATCGCTCACCTGGTTTGTAATGCTAAGAAATGTTCTGAATACAGGTTCATTGGTTTTGTTTCTGCAGGAATTTATATTTTTACCTCTAATTTTATATTGGGCCCCACTCATTCTGCTCAAGGAGGTCAGAGACAAAATTTATACTAATTCTGTTCCCCTGCCTCAGATGATGTTTCTGGCCAAATTTGGTTACAATCCATGCAAAACTTTATGGCTACATAGTAGCGATTTAAAGAATTTACCTTTAATTCCCCTTTTGGCCCTGGCCTTCCTGCCTCCAAGGGTTCAGGCCTACACACAAAAGTCTGTTCCCTTTTCCTAGAGGATGTTTCTGGCCAATTTTGGATACAATCCATGTATAAATAACTCTATGACTAGTAGCGATTTAAAACTTTACCTTTATTTCCCTATTGGGCCCCGTCCCCTCGACCCTAATTCTTTTTTTCTATTTTTCCGACGAAGAAACCCACAATTAAAGCCGGGATTTCAATTTCAGACTTCAATTTTGGCCATTACCTTCGAGTGAAAGACACTAAAAAAAAAAAAAAAAATGTCAACCTAACGACTCTATTTTCTCTAAACAGACATATCCTTTTAGCCTTATGTAAAAATTATAACAAGAATTCATGAATACACAGTAAATAATTTATTGTAAAATGAAACATTTTGTCAGTGACAATATATTAAATGAAGTGACATAAACACACAACATTGTCTTTGGATGTTGTATTAATAAAAGTTTACAGTCAGCAAATGCAACATTGTGAAAGGAAATTTCAAATCAGTGTACAGATAACTGAAGTAAGCAAAACAAATAAATCAACTGATTTTGAAAGAACACTGGAGAAATTATTGAGTTGTTTCATTTAAAAGATACCAAATGTTGTGTTTATTTCATTAGTTTACATTGATTCTGTTGATTAATGCTAAGCTGGTGGAATTATGGTACAGAGAAATAGGTAACAGATTTCTGCTATGATGCAATGCAATTACAAAGAAAAATAATATAATAACAATTAGTATACTTTCATTCAAAATAATACAACAAGGGCTGTCATATCTATTACAGCAGCACAAAAACAAGATATACACTAGAAATTTGTTATCAACAAAAATCGAAAGCTTAAGTAAGGGAAATCTTAGCTGGTATGGAATGATGGAGTACTTGATTTACTGGCTGCCAAATAAGTGGTGACATACTATTGTGAAATAAAAGAAGTTGTAAACCAAGTAATGAATTATTCGATTGCTAAAAGTTAAAAAGGGGAAATTTATGAACATGCAGCTTAAAAATGTCCTTAATGATATAATCATATGTAAAAAAAAATCTTTTACTATTGTTGATTTTTTAAATGTGCAATTTATGATTGAATAAAATGGGTATGCAAAACAATGATTCACTTATATGCTACTAAATTGTACGTAAAAGCAGTAACATACAAAAAATAATAGTATAACTTAAAATGGCAGCCTAATTCACTTGTTACAAGATTTATGCAACGACTGCTATGTTAATTATAAGTAATAAAACAAGCTATGAATATTACTAGTGATATGAAAAACTGTATAATATACCGTAGCTAATTGTCCTTTGCTATGCACAATAGATAACAAGAGTAATAAAACAATCTGTTCATGTATTTCATGAAGTTTTGCTGAATATTCACATTCACATGAAATAATCCATATCAAGTGGAATGTTAATACATACGAGTTTGTAATGTGTAATCATGACAAAAACATCTATCCTCTTCATTTCCATTTTACTACATTAAATGTAGTTTAATTTATACAATTCATCAGTAGAGAGTGAGTTTACGAGCATTTTAGAGCTGCGGCAGTGACCCCTCTACAAGATACTTACCTTTCATTTTTAACAAAATGAAGCTTCTATGGATAGAGTTGATGACATTTTTTTTTAAACTACGCTAAGTAATGTACTTCATATAAGTTATTAGTATATTCCTGATAGTTCTTTTCACTTTGCAGTGCTTCCAGGTCTTATTATTTCAATATATATAGATGCTTATTAAATTCATAATAAATCTTTTATCACTCTTCATATCTAATGTGTGCAAAGAAAAAAAAATGCTGCAAATTACATACAAATTGATAGCATTGATAGAGATAAGAGATAAAGAGTTTTAATTGAAGAAATAGGAATATATATAATGAATTCTTTTGACATGAAAAATTACGAGATTCAAGTACATGAATTAATTAGCAAATCAATGAGGATTACAATTTTCTTTCAAAAACTGAAAACCCTGGAAACATTCATATATATTTTATAACATTACAAAAGACAATTTGAATCATTAACTGGTCCTAAGAACAATCTTCTTTTGTATTGAATATTACTGTTTGACAATACATAAACATATTACCAGATTCAACAAACAGTAAATGGTTCAGTTAAAAAGATTGTGTAAAATGATTGGAGGTAACCTTGATACATATTAGGAGTATTACTTCCAAAAAATGTTGATTTGTCCATCTGTAATTAGAAATTCATGAAATTCTTTTAAACAACAAAGCAAAAGCTTATCAAAACAGACTGCAAATATGGTGAGTAAGGCTATGACAATGAAATGTGAAAATAATACATGTAAAGTATGTTTTTTTTTAAAATTAAGATCAAATATTTTCAACTTTACATTTCATATACCAGTACAAAAGATGTTGCAAATTACATTAATTGTTAAATAGAAGCAAGTTGACTTGATTAATCAAAGACCCTAAAATACACATCAAATCAATTATTAAAGAAACAGATTTCTTGGAAAACATATTGCAAATGAAACAAAACAAATTCTTGAATATTATTATAAGTTCATCGGCATATCATGTGCGACACTTTTATGAACATTTTCGCAGAGCATGGATTTAATTCAACAGTTTTATAGATGCAGCAAATTTCAAATATAATTACATAAAGCAAACTTAACTTAATCCAGTTAACCTCATTCTCAATATAACAAATTATGCATGCATACAAAAACATTGTTAATGGTAAATTGACGGACAAAATATGGAGGCCACTAATCTTTTCCATGTTATTCTTTTAGGCTTTTATCATAAATTGGGGTAGTTTTGGCGATTGGTATCAAAATGGAAAGTTTAAAATTTTGTGTTTCCTTGTGCTCTGTGTCAAATTATGCAGCTTTATCAAAATGTCTTTAAATCTCTTTGTAAATAACATATTTTCAGTTTGATGTACTCCTTATTTATTTTATCTAAATTAATACTAAGATACCATTAGTCAGTATTTTTGATTTTTTCATAGAGAAATTTTGGCGCATTTTATATCCAACAACCAAATTATCCCAATTTACGGTAAATTGAAATGTCTCCCATGTAGATGTTCACTACATAGGTGACAGTACCATAGGGTAAAAATTGGTGGAAACCCATTCTTTGACAAACCACCCAGGTGATGTATTTGTCATACATCTCATTAGTGAGATGTATGTCAATAACATCACCAATATTCAAATGCGGCGGGTTTTACATATTTACAGCACAATACACCATGTCATGATCAGACCAATATGCTTCCAAGACACAAGTTTGTTTTTCGCAAAAATTTGTAAATATCAAATCCAATTGTGACTTCATTTTAGTAGTTGACTGATTGATACTTTGTTTACACTTGAATGTTGATTCCATAAACGTTATGAAAGTGTTACATCCAGGTTTGGTTAAATCTACATTAAAATCTCCCATGATAACAAGGTTTTTATTTAAATTTACAAGTGGTACCAAGTGGTTTTTCATGATGGTATAAAAGTGTGACATTGGGCAAGCAGGCTTTTTGTAAATAACAACACATTGCACTTCAGAATTACACAGGTTGAATGAAATGTAAGAAAATTCAATGTTTTCTGTGGAATAATCGTCATATTTGCTGACATGTGAAGAGGATTTGACAAATGTAACGAGTCCATGATGAGGTCTAGTCTGCGAGTGTTGTGCATCATTTCTGAACATATTAAAACCTTGTAAGTGAAATGCATCATTTCTATCACTACTACAAAGCCAAGACTCAGCTATTCCAATTACATCAGCTGCATAAACATTGGGGTCGGACTTTATGTCAGGAAAATGTTTGTGAAATGATCTAGCATTGTTGAAAAGAAATTTACCCTGCATCTGAACATCATATAGTGGAGTAAAACACAACTTTAATCCATTGTCATTTAATCTTTGCATCTCTGTGTCAACATCGTTGTCTTTTGAAAGACTTCCTTCATTGAAATCAACGATGTGTAAGTTCTCTAGTGATCTAACTCGAGAGAGTGCTACATAATGAATGTGTGGAATTTTGCGTTTTCTAGTTTGTGACAAACTGACTACAACTTTGTCAAGTGTTGCACCTTGTGCTTTGTGAACGGTTTTTGCAGCAGAAGGTTGAAGTGGAAATTGTATTCTTTCAAATGTTTTTCTGTTATACATAAATGTTCGTTTTGTTTCAAAGATGGGTGTCCACGATTTGTCTATATTATTACCAAATAAATGCTGGTATTGATTTCTTCTCATTGCTCCTATTTTTACTTCACCAAATAATACCCATACAATTGCTGGTCTAACTGGTGACAGTTTGTATTCGATGTGTTTTACCACACATGTACTGCCATTTGTCAAACCATCAACAACATCAATGTTTACAGAAATATCATATATCATATTGACAGCAACAGTTAAATTAGTTTTCAGTTGTCCAGTATTGGCTTGTTTGTCTGGAAGCTTTTCAATCAGGGACTTTTTCACATCTTGTGATAGTTTGGTTTGTGATAAAAACATCTGTGTCAGCTTTGACATTTACTTTACTTGTAGCAAGATTTTGCATGAAATGATTGTTAAAATCATCAACAAATTTATTTTCAATAAAGAGATGAGGAGCTGCATGTGGATAATGCATTGAGCTTACTTCAATGTGACGTGACAAAATTAGTTGTTTGCCTTCATTTGTCAACTGATTGTGTCGGAGTCTGTTGAGTAGTTCAGAAAATTCAATGTCATCTTTTTGTCGCATTATTTCAGTTAGCTCAAACATTGTAAAATGCTCTTTCCACAGGTTTTTTGCAAGGCCTTGGCCCGGACATGACAGGTCTTTGAAAATCCAAGAATCTCCAACTGGTGAAAGCTGGTATAAGTCACCAACAGCAATGATGCTGACACCTCCAAAATCTTGTTTAGTACCAGTCAACTGCTGAAGTCTCTCATGGATAAATGCTAGTAACTTGTTTCCAACCATTGATATCTCATCTATTATGATAACAGAAAGATTTCTGTACTTTGTTCTGTAGGTGTTCAACTCATCTGCATACATGTTTTGCTGTGTCTGATACATTTTTTTTGTGAAATGCTGATGCTATGGTCATTCCATTGATATTATATGCTGCTTTTCCAGTATATGCACATAACAAAATGCGAACATCATCCGGATTTTCTCCTTCTTCTGAACAAAGAGCTCTATGCAAAGTCTGATAAATAGTTTCAATAACAACCGATTTTCCTGTTCCTGCACCACCAGTTAAAAATGCATACAGTGGTTCATCTTTATGTCGGATCCAGTGACTAACATGATTGTGAAATTCTCTTTGTTTGCAATTTAAAGACTGTAGGAGTTTGCGGTATTGTTGTTCAGAGATTCGGACAGGACTTTGCACATCTGAGGTTTTAGCTGGTAAACCAATATCTGGACCTATATCATACTCTTTATGACATTGTGTGTCTGGATCAAAATGTACAAACTGCTCTGAAGGCTGTGGACCTATGTCTGCATCTTCTGCTTCATTATGCTCTGTATTTGGAGCAACTTCATCAAAATCATCAAGTTCACATTCTGCTTGAAGTCTGGCTTGTTCCAGTTCGTCAACAAAGTTTTCATATTTCTTTTGCATAGCATTAATGATGTTAGATTTGCTTCTATAATGCTGTTCGAAAGTTGTGTACCCATTAATTATGTCGGTTCTCTCATTGCGCCATGGCAGGAATAGAAGAATTCTTTCTCGAAAGTACTGTTCAGAGTTAGTTTTCTTGCTGTAACCAACATATCGTATAACTCTTTTGTTCTTTCTTCTTCGAATCTTAATACCGTTCTTTAAGTGAACTAAAACATCTTCCTGTTCAAAGTTTTTTTCTTCAAATGTATCATCTTCATTGTGCTCCAATATTTTATCTGCCCTTGGAAATTCTTCCTTAGGAAATGTTACTTCAAGTTCAGATACTACATCTGCTAAACACCAATTCTCAAGTTGTTTTGGTCTTTTAGTGTACCTGGTAATCATATTATCTGCTTTGATATCAGTTGAATTTTCAGGTAGATTTTCCAAATCTTCTTGACTTTTTAAGAGAAACACCCTTTCATCAGGAGGGGAAGTGTTTATAAAAACGACATCTCTTGTAGCCTGTGTTAGTGGCATTTGCAGAATTAAGTAACTAGCTTCTTGGGCACTGACTTCTACAAAGTTCAAGAACTTATTGCCTATATGCCTGACTTGACGTCTTAGGTCCATATTTCCTTCTACTGCTTCCTGTGAGGCTTTTTCAAGTAAAGCACTTATACCTCTCTGAGACTTACTGATGTAAGATACTATGTAGGTAGCACATGCGTAGGGATCTAAAACAAACTGAATGTCTAGGTTTGCATGCCATGCCTGGAGTATTGCTAGATTGTAGTAATTCACCCTCATTTCAGCAGGGTTTCTCCTGAGAAATATTTTAGGACCTTTCAGTGATGCTCTGATACATTTTATATATTCTGTCTCTTCCATTTGCACTATTGTTTGTAAAAATTCCAGAAAACTTAAACTGCAGCCATCTTTGTATTCATTCATTTTCTTCTGAAGATCTGTGTATTTTTTTCCTATATTCTGCAACATCAGTTTCCAGTGGTTCTAGAAGCATAGTTCTTGGTAAAGGAGGTAATGGGAACCCAAATCTACACACTGGTTTACCACTTTTTTGCAGGTTTTAGAATGTTTATGAACCTGAAGTTGTACTAGTTCTGTCAATTCAGGATTGTCTGTTTGTAAGGAGCAAGTAATATACTTGTCAACATATGCAATGAGGTCTTCTTTATCATCGTCTGGATATCTTGGGGCATTGTCAGTCCATAGAAGCATATGGATGTGTGGTGAGCCTCTGTTTTGGAATTCTACTCTTCGAAATGTATCTGTCACATCACCAATAGGGTTATGTTGACTTTTTAAAAAAGAGTTGACAAAAAGTTGAACTCTGTTATCAAAAAATCTTGCACAAGTCACCGGATCTTTTTGAACCAAGTTTGTTTTGAAACTCCAGTCTGCTGTTTTAAGGTCATCATCTGATATTTTTTCCCGTCTAACTGAGCCAAGGTTTTGAGAAGATCTGGCCATCTTGTATCTGCTGATGATAAAAACATAAACCATGTAGGTAAGCCAAGCTGTCTTATCATTGCAAAAACATCTTTCTTTTTAGACGACAGATATGCTGGAGAATTACGTAATGTTCTGAATATGTAATAGCCTTCATTCAGTCTCACGATTTCTTTTGTTGTTGTTGAATCTCTAACCTGGCCTGCAGTCAAAATCTTTCCCTCTGATTGACATCGTCTAAGTGCAAGATTAACCTTGTCGCTGACTTGTTTAGTCTGAATTTTTTTCAGTTTGAAAAATATATTTGGCACAGAATGAGCAGCTCTGCGATCAACACTTCTCAATTCCCATTTTGCAATATCACTGTAATGAACTGGGAGTGGGCGATCCGTGTTTTCCTTGCGTCTTTGGCCACAAAATATGGTAGGGAAACACAGATATTCAGCATCTTTATCTTCATACAAACTAAGGGGTCTCTGGTTTTCACCGGGTGCAAAAACATATAATTTGTTAGTATCAGTGTCAGCTTCAGCAACAAGTGTATCTGCATTACCTTGAATGCATTCATCATGCGAAACCTCACAAAATTCATCAGCAGTTTCAATTTTCTATTATCAATCAATTGTGATTTGCCCATATATTCTGAAATAATTTCATCTTGATTACTTTGAATGTCTTCTTTCCATGACGTATTGATAGTTATTCCTGTATTCTTATACATCTCGCTGTTTTCCATTAACCATTCCAGTGCATTCATAACTGCATTTGGTCGAACGTTTTCAGTGAAACATGCTGATTTATGAGACAGTCGTTTTTTTAACTTCACAGCAATTGTTACATGTTCATCAATCTGTCTTGGTAATGCATTTACTGTCGGTTGAATATCAACAGGCACGTTGACCACATTTCCCTTAGCTGATAATTGACCTCCCCTAGGCAATTCTCGAATTTGCATAAAAGGTATCCTCTGAGATATCAGTCGTTCTTCAAGGGGATGCAAGTTCAAGACCTCCGGTTTTGTGGGCCATTTCATTCCATTATGTGTAGAAAGTCTTGGAATTTTGTCTTCTTTAAGTGATGATAAACAAGTTCTACACAACCATTCTTCATCATCTTGTGACTTCAATCCTGTACAATAGGCCTTACTCTGTTCACTGATGTTTGTGTTTGAAAGCTTAACAACACTCCATGGAAACCATGTTTGGTGACAACATGTACATACAAAGACAGGTCCTTTAGCTGCATTCTCACGGAAATTTTCAATACATTAATTAATTGTATTTCCAAGGGTCCTTTTCATGGTCAAATCTTTTTCATGGTCACAAAAACCTACTTTCAATCGCTTGACAGCTTTTGTTACTTTGTCCTTCTCCTTTTCATTTATCCGATGCCTTTTTCTGCTTTCTTGCTTAAAAATTCGTTCACTTTCCAACTGCAGTGGATATTGGCGTTTTATTCTCTTAGATTCAATCTCATTGCGACGGAAATCTTCGCCTTGTCTTGCTTTAGTCATACATTTTAATGTGCTTTGCTTAGTTTTCATTTTCAAGTCTGGATTTTTTCGAGCTGCTTTCTGAGCATTGTACTCTTGCTCACAAAAAACCTGGCTTTGTCTAGCCTTTCTTTTGCTTTTTAATGTGTTTTGCTTAGTTTTCATTTTCAAGTCTGGATTTTTTCGAGCTGCTTTCTGAGCATTGTACTCTTGCTCACGAAAATCTTTGTCTTTTCTTGCTTTAGTCATACTTTTTAATGTGCTTTGCTTAGTTTTCATTTTCAAGTCTGGATTTTTTCGAGCTGCTTTCTGAGCATTGTACTCTTGTTCACAAAAAACCTGGCTTTGTCTAGCTTTTCTTTGCTTTTTAGTGTGTTTTGCTTAGTTTTCATTTTAAAGTCTGGATTTTTTTCGAGCTGCTTTCTGAGCATTGTACTCTTGTTCACAAAAAACCTGGCTTTGTCTAGCTTTTTCTTTTTGCTTTTTAGTGTGTTTTGCTTAGTTTTCATTTTCAAGTCTGGATTTTTTCGAGCTGCTTTCTGAGCATTGTACTCTTGTTCACGAAAATCTTTGTCTTGTCTTGCTTTAGTCATACTTTTTAGTGTGCTTTGCTTAGTTTTCATTTTCAAGTCTGGTTTTTTTCGAGCCGCTTTCTGAGCATTGTACTCTTGTTCACGAAAATCTTTCCTTTGTCTTGCTTTAGCCATACTTTTTAATGTGCTTTGTTTATGTTTTGCTTTTACATCTGAATTTTGTCGTGCTTTGTATTTGGCTTGAAGTTCTTGAAGGTATTTTTCTTTTGATTCTCTTGATTTTTTCATACTTTGTGTTGTATATTTTCTATCGGTAGCTTTGAATTCTCGACTTTCTCTGCGTTTCTTCATGTAATTCTTCATGTATTGTTTTTTATCAAACTTTGGACCCAATTCCATCTCAGCATGAGACTTCTTTTTCTTCATGGTATCTTGGTATTCAAAGTATTTGTCCAAAAGACTCTGCTGTTGATATTTGTTACTGTCGAGGAACATCTCATCTTGTAGAATAACGGGAGAATTTGTGTCTTCCTTTTTCTGAATCAAGCTGTCATCTTTTTCCAATTGATGATATATTGGGGAATAGTTCATAGAGATGGCTAAGTTCATGCAGTGTTCATATACTTCTTGAATATATTTCCAATACCTAAGAAAACTGCTTCCAGATGGGACTTGCAAACCATGTCTATTTCTTGAATGTGAATCAAACACATAGTATCCTGCAGTTTGTTTAATAACAATGAATGTGTTCCCTTTAAAGTCGATAAAAGCTCCATGGATTTCATTTTGATCTAAAGCCAATTTTAATGCTTCATACATAGTAACAAACTGATATTGGTCCAAATCTTGGACATTACCCAAAGTGCCAGATAAAGATTCTTGAAAATGAACTTCAAACATCTTTTCATTGTATTCAACAAGTCTTGGAATATCTGGTATAGATAGGTAATCATAAGTCATTGTAGAACTTCTCCTTATATATCCATACATTTCATCTCCTTTAATAAGAGGTTGGTCTAAATCAAAAGGTGTCCATAGACATAAGTTTTTCTCTCTACTATACAGAAGAGCAGATAAGCTGTTGAGAACACACTGTTTCCCTGCATTTTCAGAAAAAGATGGATGACCTTGATGAAAAATTCCTTGCACAGGTTCATGATTTTGCAAATTTATGTTGGGTAATGATTTTCCCTCAAAACATTCAGCAATGTCTTCCTTTTCAGTATTCAATATGTTGCTTTCAACAGGAATGACAGCTTCTTGAACTGATATAACCAAATCATAATGTGCTTGATTGCGATGTATTAAATATATAGCTTCTTTTTCAACTTCAGCACTGTTTTGAACCTGTTTTGCAGAGAATAAGTGCCATGAACCTACTTCATCATATATATAAATATTTCGTTTGCAGTAAATCTGCAGCAGCCAATATCTCTATCTCAGTAGCCCACGTACCCGATTCTAGCATGCGATTCCTTGAAATGTAATATGATACAGATATTTCTTTTACCCTTAAAAAACTGTGATAATATTTCTCTTGATTCAAAATATGATTTACAACTGCTTTGCGAACATTTTTGTGATAACATTCCTTTTCTGATAGAGCACATGACACTGCCCTAAAAAAACAATTTCCATCTGCCAAAATACTTTTTACTTCAACTGGTTTACCCAATTTCTTAACAGCTGTACAATTTGAAGGAATATCCTCCACAATACCCAATTTGGACATCAACTTAAGTTTTGTACACGATGATAACGGATGGAAATTATATACCGTGGGTTCACATTCTTTCACAAAAAATAACATCTGCATCATTAGTGCTACAACAAATTTCAGATGTTGATACCTTGTGGCAAATTTCAAAACTGGGAACTTGTTTAGTTGACTTATGATTCGATAGGTCATCAATTCTTTTGAACAGTGGTTCTTCCATTTCATGTGATAATTTAATTGGCTCTTTACAAGCGGTCTTCGTGTTTACATTTTTAGGAGAGTGTGTTTTGTTATTTGTAGTTATCTCCATTTTTGTTGTGCTTGGCTGACTTTTAAGATCTGTACTTTTATTGTGAATGCTTTTGCTTTTTTCTGCTGACAAAAAATAGTCCTTTTTTCCCTCTTTTTTTCCTCTATACCCAGATTGTTTCATTTTCTTTCTAAAACATTTTATCTTTGAAAGATTAATATCAACTGAACCTTCATTTTTGTTTTTGCTTGTTACCACTATGAAATTCTTTTTGGGTTTGATTTTCCTTTGAAGTTTGGTCTTTTTAAATTTGTGTTTGTTTTTTCCATATTCATTGTATTTTGATGGAAGTGTGCTCGTTTCGTTTTCACTTACTATATTTAGATTTTTTTTGCGAGCAGTTTTCCTATCTGCTTTGGCAGTTAACAGCATTATATTGTAGCGTGGTTTTCTTCCCCGTTTCTTTTTTGGTGTTTTTCTCAGTTTTTGAGGTGACCATACATTGGTACTTTTTGATTTTCTATCTGCCTTTGCAGTTATAAGCATAATATTGTACCTTGGACACTTTCTATGTTTACCAATTTGTTTACTTTTCGGCTTGGGTTTCTTCACATCACTTTCTGGGTTATTAATCTGAACTTGATCAGGTTGAGAAATGTTGTTTGTGGATATGCTTTCAGGATCATTGTAATGCAGTTTTTTGCAGCTGGATTCATTGCAACATTGTTGTAAACCAGATGTCAATGTAGCAAGTTCCAATGTAACAGATTCTGATTCACCACATTAATTGCCAGATTCATTGCCAAAGTAATTGCCAGATTCATTGCCAAAGTAATTGCCAGATTTAATGGCTTTCCTGTTTTTAAGGAGGACAGGCTCCTCACAGTCATTTGTGATGTTTTTACCGAGGCCAATCTCCTCATCTCGTCATTCGTAATGTCATTTGTGATGTTTTTAGCGAGGCCAATCTCCTCAGTCAAATCATCTGAAGTGACAGTTACATCCGTCTGTTTCTTCTTGTAGGCCTCCCACCTCTGCCTACGGGCCAAGGACAGCTTCTGATTCTTCCGTCGAGGCATCTTCTACAACATATCAACAAAAGTTGTTAAAATTGCTGTCTTCCTTTCTTTCTGTTAATATGATACAATTGGCAGGAGTTGTATATAGACAAGACATGTACATTTCAGTGGCGTAGGAAGATGAAATGTAATTGGGGGGTGGGGGAGGGGGCGCAAAGGTCCTCAATATTTCGTAACCCTCCCCCCCCACTTCGAGTGCCCCTGCACCTACAGGTGTTACTTGATATACTTTTTTTTCCATATATCATAATCCTTGTACCCATCTAGATCTATTGACAGTGGCGTCGTTAACAGGAAATTAATGAATGCGCAAATTAGCGTGCCAGTTTGGGGGTTTTGGGGTATCCCTTGGAAAAAATATTACGATTAAGAATGACTGAGATGAGTTTTACTATGTATTTTGATGATTTTGCGAGCACCGAAGACGCGAAATTTTGGTGTTTGTGGATCGGGGGGTTTCCCTCGGTAAAAAATTGTACGATTTAGAATGGCAGAGATTAGTTTTACGATGCATTTTGTTGAATTTGCGAGCGCTTAAGGCGAGTGATTTTGGTGTTTGGCAGGTCTGGAGGTCTCCCCAGAGAAAAATTTTTACGATTTAGAATAGCTGAGATGAGTTTTACGATGTATTTTGTTGAATTTGTGAGCGCCTTGGGATTTTTGTGTTTTGGGGGTCGGGGGTCTCCCATGGGAAAAAAAATTACGATTTAGAATGGCTGAGATGAATTTTACAATGTATTTTGATGATTTTAAAGCGTTCTTAACACAGTAATTTTGAGATTTAAAGTTACCGTACCTGCATTTAGACATGATAATTGTGAGTGTCGTTTATGCAACCCACCTCGATCTGAACATACCGGATTCACACACATCGGCATATTGTTGTGTAACTCAAAATAATAATCAATTATCAAAATAACAAACAAGATGGCTGCTTGCAATTGTCTACCATATTTTTTTTTGCAATCCATCCCATAATACAATATGTAAAAATACAGACCAGGAAAAACCTTTACATAATATTTGAAGAATAGCCCTTCAACACTTTCGGAAATTCAGTTGTAACAAGAATATCCAGGAGGAACTGTGAAATAAAATCATAACCTTCATATCAGACTAAAATTGAATTACCAAAATCTAAAATGGTTGTATGTTAGCTAGATTTTTTCTGATCGATCCCAAAATAAAATAGCGACCAGGAGATCTGGTAGTGACAATCTTCAATTGTCAAAATCCAAGATGGCTGCCTGTCCGCCATGTTGTTATCAGGTAGGTCCCAAAATACCGTAACCCGGTCAACCATGATTCTTCGAAAGATTCTTCTTTCTATTCGATGAATGTAATCTGAGCATAACTTGAATTCTTCTGATTTTACATAATTTCTTTCAATTTTATTTGTTGATATAAACACTCATAATAATTTGATTGCGTAATCCAGATATCTGTAGGCAGGACCTTGGAAAAACTTAAAATGTAATTGTCTATAGCACAACTAATCATCTAAAATTCACTTATTCGATTACGCAATAAGTATTGTAACCTCATCGATATAATTATTATGATGTTTTACTTGTTTTTAAGAAAGTTTATAAGTGGGCCTTTAAATCAAAAACTGACTTAAGTCATAATTTTTTCATATAAAATTAAAGAGGGAGAAAAACTCAAGTTTCCAGGTCATATTCAGGATCAGAATCTTTTACTTGTCCGATGGACAAGCGTGCTGTTAACATTTCACTTGTCAGACGACTCAATCCACTTATTTTGGCAAGCGCATGTGTCTATTTCCACAACTCTGAAATCAGTACCCGTTCATACAAATTTTAGAGGTATTCGACAGATTTGAATGGGTATTTTACTTGTGCACTCGTATTATTTTAAGTGAACCACTCCGCCTGACCACTGTCGTTTCCATATTTCAAAGCAAGAAGAGACTACATAATAATGATGTGAACAACACATTTATAGTTAGATGTATGTGCTGCAAACTGTGTATACGTTTAGCGTAATAAAACAAAAATACAAAAAAAGAAAAAAGAAAGTCAAATGGTTTTGTTAAATTTATTACAAACACAGAAATTGTATTTATATTTGTCAAAAACACATGGTCGCAATTGAAAATTCAAATAATAGGGATTAAATCAATGTGCGATATTTGACAGGCTTCAAATTGCTCTGTATATAGGAGACTAAAGGAGTCATGATATATATACTATACTGGCTGGCGACAACTCACAAGTAATTTCAGTGAAAATAGGGCATCATCCAGTTGACCATTCACATTTCTCAATATCAAGAGGCAAATCACAATTTCTCAGAAATCTGAAGAGTCAAAACATATGACAAATAGACTCAAGATCTGCATGTAAATATGATTTTGGAGAGTCAAAAACATATCCTCAACGACAAGAGCCTACTGAATGCCATGAAATATTACAATGTTTAAAACAACTTTATCAGTTTTCAGTTCACAGAATCCACCAATTGCGTAACAAAATTATCCCTCAAATACAGGACTGTTACTCAAATGCAGGACTATGCATCTACGCACGGGAGTGTCCCAAACCTGCTGAAAATCGGCATTTGAAAAGTATAAATAATATGAAGCATTGAAAGAATTATGATTGAATTCCTTACCCTAGATGTGGTATATATTCAACAGAAGATACTGATTCTTGTACCTTGCATCGATGCGCCGCCAACCTAGTACAGTAGTTATATAGGCCTAGCCTAACACCACGTGTCAAGATCAGTCAACAGAAAAAATAGTATACTATTACTATTACTATATAGCAATAAATAGTTCCATAGTATAATAAAGATTATAATTTAAACTATACAGACTTTCAAATAACGGGCAAATCGTCACAAATCTTTGAATTTCTTCCTTGTAAATTTTACACTGTGTCCATCTTACCTTACAGTCTCTGGAATTATGGGAAGGCAGCACTTCCGGTATTTAATTATCTCCCTTGCACTGGATTTAAACATGCTGGTTCAAATCCTTCTAGGGGCAAGTAATTTTTTTTCCATTTTTTATTACCGATATTATTTTCGTTTCCCATAGCTAGCATTATCAAATGCAAACACCATTACAAACTGTAATATCTCAAGGCAATCATATAAGCTGTATATATTATTTTTTACATAACTTACCTACAGGATATTACTATTTGTAAGCGATTACAAGTTTTTATGTGTTGTAAATATTTCTATTTACAAGTTTGACAATGATTGGAATAAATTTAATAGCTTAATCAATTTGTAACCCTGGTTCAATAATTTAAAAAAAAAGGAATTTTATCAACCAGTAAACCATGATTAAATCAAAGTACTGAAAGTACTAAATGGCTCGGTCTCGATGATTGGAGGAATATATTTCTAAAGTCAACACTTTTTTTTTTTGACAATAAGAAATAAATTTTGCTAGTGTTCCTTCCAGTTTGGACTTTTGAGGATTTCTTGGACACCAAGGTGTTAAATAAGAAACACATACTAAACTCTTGGGAGCCCATTCTAATATTTCCTATATTTAACCTTTTCCTTGTTAATTTGATGTCAATTAAAATATCCATTCTGAATTGCTATTCTCATCAAGTTCCTGGCACCAAAGTATCAGTTAACAAGTATTGTTTTGTAGCAGAGACAGACAAGAGGCATATTTTTCTATGCCAAAATGTCTTAAATGTAGAATATGTCAGTCCTCTAGAAGACTTATCAATACAGTCATACCATTTCTGAATAAATTGGTCAATTGGTCTACTTTTAACAAGTTTTTGTAATTATTCTTTTGTAAAACAGCAAGTTGATTGATATAATATCCTAACATGATTTAAACTAGCTCTGGATAAAATATCTTACACATCTTTCAGACATTTAAAAAAACATCTGGTCCATTTTCATGTAAAGTATACATTAATTCATAAATATTACTTGATAATTTATTTGATATTATGTAGTTATGCCAAAAAGTAATCATTCTACATTTTATTTCAATATCAATTGGGTATCTTGTTAGCTCGCCATAGACCATGAATTGTTTTATACACTTTCCTAACTTGAGGAAATTACAAATGAATTTTTCTACAATATTTGTATTTTCAAATCCCAATACTTCTGATGAGTATAATAAAACTGGCATTACAAGTGACTAAAGTATTTTCAGTTAAAAATAAACAGGAAGGGATACATTCCTTCCTTAGTTTCTTAAATATAGCAAACACGGATTTAATTTTTTGTTCTGCAGTTTTTTCCTTTTCTTTAAAAACGCTACCATTAATGTTAAAAATATACCTAGATATGTATACCCTTCTTATCAAAATAATTATATATCCCATAACGTAAACTGGTGTTGTTGGACCAATTTACGTTTTGAGAATATCACAACTTTTATCTTTCTGATATTGGGTTATAATTTTTATGTAATGCAATGTTGTTCAAATCCGTGTAACATTTGTTGTAGAACAGTGTCATCGGCATATAAAATGATAAAAAGTCTGGGATACATTTCAATATTATCTATAAATAATTTGTCAATAGTTGTCAGACAATTAACATTCTTTTTTCACCAGATAAGATTCCAAGTCATCATGGTAGATTGAAAATAGGAAAGGAGATATAAATAAGGTACCATACCGTGCATGCATATGTTCAAGGTAAATAAACAATATGTAAGCTGATCTTGCAGAATTGCAGAAAATGTAAAATCACCACTTTCAGAGTGATCAGAGAAGATTGATCGTCAAGGAGGGAAAAACAGATTGATCGTCAAGGAGGGAAAACCACCTGTGTTATGCGAATTAACATTTAATTTATTTTGAATAAATTGTGCCGAAGATGACGATTAGTGTATTATTAAACGATAATCTAAATATGTTTTCTAAAAATATTAACAAATAATGTCATATAGTGTTATAAATTGAATGTTTTATTTATTCTTTTTATTTCAAGCATGTACATGTCATAGAAAATAAACAAATACCAAGTATATGCTTAAATCATATTAAAGTAAAATTCACAAATCACAACACTTATGTGTATTGTATATATGGAATGAAGATGTCATGATGATGGTAATTATTTGGATCAAAAATGTTTAAACAACATTAAATGTATTATACAAATGTATATATGGAATTTGAACATGATGTTAGTAATTATTTTCAGATCAAAAACTATTACAGTATTAATTAAGTATTAAGCTACCACAGTTGAACATTATTTCTTTCATTTTGTTCACACAATTTTTCTCCTGGACTGGTTCCAATTGAAATGATACTTGCATGTAGACATTCTGTAAAACATAAGGAAACAATAATTGTATTAACAGAGTAATTACTGAAAAGGCTAATATCATATAATTAAACATTTTTTATATAAATATCAATACCAGTTTAGAGTAAATATTATTGAAATTTATTTCCCGTTGTTCTTTAGTCCTCCTGTTCTTTAGAGTTTTGTCCTTCATAAATTGATTGTATTATAGCAGTTGTCATATAATGTATCTGATAATGTGCACAAAGAAGTATAAGTATACGCAGGTGTGCATGGGCACGTTGATAAGTTATTAAAAAACTGGCGGATGCTGAATATGAAAGGCGTAAAGTCTATTTTGCCGAGTAAAAAAATCAATAAACATATATTGTTCATACCCAAAGATGTAATCGCACTAAAAACAATGATCATGTAGGTTTTTGTGTGAGTGCATTTGTAAGACTGTGTCATGTGGTAGAGATTAGTTTCGCTCGAGTGATCACACAATGCAAGTGAGAGTCGGGAGTATGTTTATGTAAGTTTTAATTGCTAATCTCTGATGATTGTTGATAAAATATAACTCCGGATAATTGCTAAACATTTAACAGTTTTCTCCACGTTTGTTGTAGATTGAAACAGCTTTTTAATGACGTTCTACGGTAGAATTATGAAAAAGAAATCGGCATTTTCATCGATCTACAAATGTAGTAGCCCAAAAAAATCTAACTTCGAGCAAGGATTTATAAGTGAGATACGTCCTTGCTTCGAGTTATACGAACATTTTATGTATGATTTGTGTCATTCGGTTCAAATATTTACTTCGTTAATTACGTAGTTTACTGAATATGCTACATTGTATATATATTATCAGAACGTCAAGCTCCTGTAGGCCTACATTTGATGAAAGAGGCTAAAATGTATTTAAAGTATGGTTTAGTGACAACCTCTAAATGTGCTTAATATGTATATATAATCTGATAATGTATACATGTGCTTATAAAATTATCGATAATTATGGATGGGGTAAATATTCATACCTTATTAACTGCCGTAAGTTGGAAGATTACGCCACATTTAGAAAATGTGCATCGTCTGTCACGCGCTATTTGAGCAGTAGACAAAGTTTATCCTAAATTTTGTTAGAGTTGTCTTTCTTCCATTGTGGATTTACACGTACATGTGGCATAACGCAGCCGTGATAAACTAATCTCCATTTCGTCCTGAAATTTATTTGCTCCCGCACTAATATGATTCAAAGAACAAAAATCATTATTGTAACAATTTTGATGTTTGAGGTGAAATATTGATTTCATTTTTTCCGTTGCGGGATAATTGTCACTAGTAGGGACTAAACGCGTGGGGCGAAACGAAGCATTTTCGGGACGAAAACGTCTTCATGCGTTGTAAACAACATTTTCGGGACGAAAAGTCTAGATACATTGTAAACAATTCAAGTGAAAATTTTCCAACCTAAGATCATTTGGATAATGTATATGGTAAGGATATGAAAGCAGTAATCTACTAATCCTATTTCAACATTACAGATACGCTTATTTCAGTAACTTTCATATTCAAAATTTGCTATTTAAAATTCCCGGTAAAAACAAAAGTGTTTGAATACACTGCCGTTAGGAGCGCTAGTATCTGCGAGCAAGTTTTAAGCCAATCATATTGAGGAAATTGACTGAAAGAGAATTTTGCAACCACGATCACAATGGCGAGGTGATTACCTCGCCAAAAATTTATATACAAATGTAATATCAGCTGTATCTTCTGAGACCATTCTTACCATAACTCTCTTTTTTTTCCTCTTTTTTTTCTCTCTACCCCCTTTATCTATCCATTATACAAACCCTTTCTCTTGCTTTCTCTCTTCTTTCTCCTCTGGTTTGAGAAAAACAACAACACAGTATTTTTGTTTATAAAAAGTAACTTAACAAATATGATGTCTCATCACTTAACCTCATAATAACATCAATGTATAACATCAATATATGTCAGGTTATATTGTATACTAGACTGACTACGAAAGAATATAATATGACTGAAGGCAAGGCCTTAAAGGGCACAGCCAGATGCTTCAGTAACCATTAATTATGCAAGCTAAAAAGTTCAATTTTATGGAAATAACGGAGGCAAATTTTCTGTTTATTTTTTATTCATATATCTCACTCTATCCTTGTCCCAAAACCCCCATTTGAGAAGGAAATTCACATAAGAGAAAGAAGAAATTTTTATTTCCGTAACAGATATTCCGTTTTGGGTCGACTGATTATATTGGAAGGTGGTCTATCACTTGAACGATTGCAAATAAAGAGCAATTGCACTGATCGAGCTTCTACCGGACGAAGATTACATTCCTCGGATCATAAAAGCGATTGAACCGCTTGATTATATATTGAGCTGACTTCAAAGCATCGCATTCACGCTGATGGGATTTTGTAAAAAAAATGGCGGCCGCAAACTGAAGCTGTCAGTGTGTACGATTGAATTTTGAAGATTGTGTTTTTTCTTATATTTTCATGTATGCGTTACCTTAGAAGTGTTACGCACTTCGTGCCCTTCGTGCCAAATATGTATGCAACCAGATTATTCATATTTGTTGCAAGCGAGTTATTATGCTGATATATTAGAGAGAAAAAAAAAAGAAAAAATTTCATAAATATGATGTCTACCAATAGTAATGCTTTTGCTAGAGGCAAATCCAAAATTAAAGACGAATGGGTGATATGAATAAATTATTAGAAGCACAAACCAGGGAGATTGAAATAGGTGATAAAAGAATGATGAAGGAGGAGTAGGATTTTAAAGCTTAAATTAAGAAAAATGTGGCCTTTTGCGGCCCATCCCTCAGCCCCTAGGGGTTGGACCAGGCTCATTTATATGAAATATGAATGTCCTTCCCAAATAATGTTTCACACCAAATATGGATGAAATTCATCCAAGAATGAAGGAGGAATAGGATTTTAAAGCTTAAAATAAGAAAATTTGCCCTTTTGGGGCCCCGCCTCTTTGCGCCTAGGGGTCGGACCTATCTCATTTATATAAAATATGATTGTCCTTCCCCAATGATGTTTTAAACGAAATATGGATGAAATCCATCCAAGGATGAAGGAAGAGTAGGATTTTAAAGCTTAAATTAAGAAAATTTGCCCATTTGGGGCCCCGCCCCTCCGCCCCTAGGGGTCAGACCAGGCTCATTTATATAAAATATGATTGTCCTTCCCCAAAAATGTTTCAAACCTAATATGGATGAAATCCATCCAAGGATAAAGGAGGAGTAGGATTTTAAAGCTAAAATTAAGAAAATTTGCCCTTTTGGGGCCCAGTCCCTCTGACCCTAGGGGTCGTACCTATCTCATTTATATAAAAATATGATTGTCCTTCCCTAATGAAGTTTCACACCAAATATGGATGAAATCAACCCAAGGATGAAGGAGGAGTAGGATTTTAAAGCTTAAAATAAGAAAATTTGCCCTTTTGAGGCCCAGTTCCTCTGACCCTAGGGGTCGGACCAGGCTCATTTATATAAAATATGATTGTCCTTCCCTAATGAAGTTTCACACCAAATATGGATGAAATCAACCCAAGGATGAAGGAGGAGTAGGATTTTAAAGCTTAAAATAAGAAAATTTGCCGTTTGGGGCCCCACCCCTCAGCCCCTAGGGGTCGGACCAGGCTCATTTATATAAAATATGATTGTCCTTCCCCAATGATGTTTCAAACGAAATATGGATGAAATCCATCCAAGGATGAAGGAAGAGTAGGATTTTAAAGCTTAAATTAAGAAAATTTGCCCATTTGGGGCCCCGCCCCTCCGCCCCTAGGGGTCAGACCAGGCTCATTTATATAAAATATGATTGTCCTTCCCTAATTATGTTTCACACCTAATATGGCTGAAATCCATCCAAGGATAAAGGAGGAGTGTAGGATTTTAAAGCTAAAGTTAAGAAAATTTGCCCTTTTGAGGCCCAGTTCCTCTGACCCTAGGGGTCGGACCAGGCTCATTTATATAAAATATGATTGTCCTTCCCTAATGAAGTTTCACACCAAATATGGATGAAATCAACCCTAGGATGAAGGAGGAGTAGGATTTTAAGGCTTAAAATAAGAAAATTTGCCCTTTTGGGGCCCCACCCCTTAGCCCCTAGGGGTCGGACCAGGCTCATTTATATCAAATATGATTGTCCTTCCGCAATGATGTTTCAAACCAAATATGGATGAAATCCATCCAAGGATTAAGGAGGAGTAGGCTTTTGTATAAATAGTCCGGCGCACGGCGGACGGCGCACGACGACGGACGAAACACGATGACAATAGGTCATCCTGACCTTCGGTCAGATGACCTAAAAAGGGCAAATGTTCCACCATACAAGAAGATTCAACACGAATATACCGCAGTCTCTCAAAATACATACTATACCATGCATACACACAACACACTTCTTTAGTGATATAGCACTACAATAAGGGCAACAGTTCCACTATACAAGAAGACACAACATGAATATACCACAGTCTCCCAAAACACGAACCTCACACAACATACACGCACCACATCACAAACATGGGAGGCCGTCCTTACATGGCCATAGATGTTAATAGGACGTTAATGAATCAAACTAACAGGGGTCAAAAGGGGTCAAATAGGCTATACTTCAAAAATCTTCTTCTGAAATTCTGGTGAGTAGAATCAAATACTTTTCATAGATAGAGAGGCCTTAAGGTCCTTTTTAAAATTGTGAATTATATGACCCTGAGGTCTACTGTTTCCCCTGGGGAGGGGGTCAAGTTTACTATTGTTTATATAGGGAAAACACATTTATGAGCATTTTTTGCTAAATTTTCATAGGAAATGAGTCAAACTTTGTTAGAATTATTAGCCTGAGATAGCATATCGATATCGTATCTTTATTGGCAGTGGCCGACCCCCTGGTACAGAGGGGCGAGGCGGCTAAAAAGAGTGTCAAATAGGCTAAAACGTCAAAAGAATTTCTAATATTCTGGAAATGGTAGAATCAAATACTCTTTATAGATGAAAAGGTCTAAAGGTGATTTTTTAATAACAAATGTGAATTACATGGTCCTGGGGTCTCACGTTACCCCTGGGGAGGGGGTCAAAAGTTTACTAAAGGAAAAACACATCTATGATCATTATTTGCTCAATTCTCATAGGAAATGAGTCAAACTTGATTAGAATTATTAGCCTGAGATAAAGCATTTTAACATCCATAGCAGTCGCTGACTCCCTGGGGGACCAGAGGGGCGGGACTAAATAATGACTTAAATTTCAAAAAATTCTTCTAGGTTCACAGGTTTGATGGAAGCAAATACTCTTCATAGACTAAAAAGTCAAATTTATAAAATCGCTGACCACCTTCAAGGCCCAGTATATAGTGTTTATCTATCTATTATAGCCTGGTTGAGAGGGCACTATTTCCTGATAGTATTGTCAAGGGATGGAATAATGCCCTTCACGAGGTTATACTATGGGGCAATAGTGCTCTCTCAAACAGGCCATAATGGGTTTAGTACAACACCCTCAGATGGGACTAATTTTTATGACAGAAGCACGTCAAAGCAACACCTCGCAATGCTATCTTCTTTTTAATACCATGTTGTTACGTTAAAACTACAACATATAAATTGTCACAGAAATCTGTTTCTAAAAAACGAATTCAGCTTCATGATGATTAAAAAGTATATCAATATAGAACATGAGTGAACTGTTCTGTGTAGAACAGCAACAGTTGCTTCCATCCCCGCACAAAACTGTGTTTCCGCCATCTTGAGGTCTTGGTCGAAGCGCAACGTTATAATGACGTCATGTGATGGTGACGTCATAATACATTCACGTTAAATTTCGTGTCACTTCAATAGTGCCCGCTTGCCCGGGCACTACTGCAAATAGTAGCCATGTGTGTAGCCAATCAGAATCCAGAATTCTGTCACACGATGTACTAAATGTCTTTAATTCGTTTCATTATATATTCAAACTCAGGTGACCGTTAAGGCCCATGGCCCTCTTGTTTAACCTCTACAACAAAGGGTTAAACTTGTTCGAAAACATAGTTAGTACTATAAAAAACGCATGAGTTTCACTATTACATAACACAAACAAACCGCACCCTCCCAAAATATGCAGACATCAAAACATTGCATAGACTCTGGCTGTGAATAGGATGGTAAACCTAATAATTCAAACCAAATTCTATCAAAACTCAGGTAACCTTTCATGCCATTTGATATTTCTTTGAAGGTCATCCTTAAAATAACTCCGGCTGCTAAAGATGCTACGAATTTTATCTATTTAAATAGGAGCAGATTAAAAGTATTTGTTTACTCGAAATTTACTTATTTTAACCTATTACTTAGCATTGAAAAGTTTGAGCTTCCTATTTTACATTTATATTGTAGTAAATAAATAATGAATTTCGGCAAAAATGCATGACACAATGCCCCGAACAAGAATGAGGTACTGATTGCACAAATAAGAAAAACAAATAATATAATCATTTTTGTCTTTTAGACTTACCAATTATTATTCAAATGTGCTCTGTGGGTGGAGGAGCATCATATAAATTATATTTCCGTAACAGCGAAAATCTGTTCTTGTTGAAACTTGTTCTTCGTTGATGTATTGAAAACTATCAGGTTTGATTAATCAAGATGTAATAATCATTTAAATGCGCATATAAATATTTGTTTGTTTGATTAATTTATAAACGTCCTATCAACAGCTAGGGTCATTTAAAGCTATATGTGCGTTTTTTAATACTCACGAATCATGATAATATATTGTTCATTACCAAAAATTACTAACATTTTGAAAATTACAGTACTTTCAAAGCATTGGTTTTAATTTTATAAATACAAATAACAGCACAAAACATAGATGCAGTATGTCATATTAAAAATTTTGATGTCTTTAAAATTTAGAATTGGTTCACTTATTACTTTTTATGATGTAATAAATACTTAACTAAGATTTTTTTTTCAAATTTCGACAATTATATTTTAAATATCTCCTCTGACCCTACCAGTCCGATCAAGCCCAATCTTCTCTTTATTACCGTAATTCTTGTTTATATGATTTCGATTCAAATTTTAAAAAATAGCCGCAATGACGTCACTTCGGGGTTAACCTCGGCAGCCATAACTCGTTAAAAATAAGCCAAATTCTTTCATTTTATCATATTATGTAGAAAAGTATATGCATAAACTTTGTAATTGTACCTTTTTCATCGCCAAAATTTCAACTTCCGGTTGATCTTTGACTCATTGTACAAATTCGCCGTTTGACTCATTGTACAAATTCGCCGTTTTCGGTGAAAATCACGAAAAAGTCTTCTGGCAAGTTCTACATTGTCTAGATGCTTGATATTGTGCATTAAGTATACTTTGGTAGTTGACTATCGGGTGTGAACAACTAAACGACCTTGACTTTTTTCCAAGGTCACAGAGTTCTTGTGATTGTACAGCTATGATCTAGTGAAAAAAGACAGCCGTAACTCGTTAACCACAAAGCCAATTTCTTTCATTTTTCAATCATTTACGTAGAATAAAAATAAAACATTAACTAAATTACAGTTTTTCTTTAATACAGCAACTCCCGGTTGCAAATAAGGGTCAAATTGCAAACGGCAATTTTTCGACAAAATTATTTAAAAATCTCAAATTCTAGAAGAGCGTAATAATAGGCCTGTAGCATGTCTGTTTTCGATGATTTTGGTCAAAATGTTTCTTTGAATGACGTTAGACTGACGTGACATATGGGTTTTTATCAAAATTAATTTTCAGTTTATTAGGTCATCGTGTGTCGTCCGTCGTCGTGTTACGTGCACCGTGCGCAAGACTATTTATTCAAAGCCTACTCCTCCTCAACCCTTGAGTGGATTACATCTATATTTGACGTAAAACATCATTGGGGAAGGACAATCATATTTTAAATAAATGAGTAAGGTCCGACCTCTAGGGACAAAATTTCCTAAATTTAAGGTTTAAAATCCTCTTTCTCCTTCATTCTAGGATTGATTTCATCCATATTTGCTGTGAAGCATAAATGGGGAAGGACACTCAATTTTATATATAAATGAGCCTGGTCCGACCCCTAGGAGCTGAGGAGTGGGGCCCTAAAAGGGCAAATTTGATTTAAATCTTAGCTTTAAAATCCTACTCCTTTTTCATCTTTGGATGTATTTCACCAATATTTTGGTATGAAACATCATAAGGGAAGGTCAATCATATTTTATATAAATGAGTTAGGTATTCTTTAGGGGTTTTAAGGGATGGCGAACAACATGCAAACACATTATTGTAAAGATTTGGTATTCCAAGATTGCATCTGGCCCACTTCTTGTTTTCAGGTTTTGGTCTCCAATCGCAATGAAAACTAGTCCATAGTGGTATTTTTTTTATAATTTATTTTTTATTTCATTTTCATGTGCAATATACCACATAATAAATAGATTCTCGCATTCTTATTTACATCCAATATCCCTATCACGCTCATTCTCAAAACATCTTACTCATATCATCATCATCATCATCACCACATCATCAATCGTCACCATCATCACAACCAACATTGTTCCATGAGTTTCATCATCATCATCATCATCACAACCATACTCTATCTCATCATCATCATAACATCATCTTCATCATCAATATCATCATCACCACCATCATCTTTATCATCATCAACATAATTATAATCATCAACATCTTCATCTTCATCATCAGCATTCATCATCACATCGTCTTTATTATCTCATCATACTGTCAATTATCATACTTTCATCTTATATTAACCATTCAAGAACAATCACACTATTCCGTCCACACATAAAAAGACGCATACATAATCATATATTCTCTTCTCTCATACTATCTTTCACTCATGAAGGCGGTTATTAGTAAGGTGATAATAGTAAATTAGATGCAAGTTGGGCCATATAGTATATATATATTGATAGAGGTATATTGCACTTATAAGTAGAGCAGAAAGAAAAGAAAGGAAAGTATAGCAAGGAGGTAAGATAAAGATTTAGAAAGGAGGAAGGTAGGCTAGCAGAATTGTGGTATTCGGCCGTGTCAAAAACAATCTTAAATACTTAATATGTGTATGTCTTTTAAAAAATCAAAATAAGTCAGCAGAATATATAATAAAAGAACACTGAAACAGGCTTAAGAGAAATCAATAAGTTTTTTCCACTTACTCCACTCTGTATCAAATTTTTTCCTTTTTTCCTTTTCCAATAGCAATATATTTTTGAACATTATAATGGTCTTTTATTGTATTAATTAAAGAATTTAAATGTATTGAATTATGAAAGCATCTCATCCTATAAATATATTGTTTAATAATAATAATAATTTCATTATCAACCCTATTTATTGATGGATGATTATCAGAGATCAACCCAAATAGAAATGACTTTTTATTTACAGCAAAGGGAATTAATAAAGCCTGTAAGAATGTTTCAAAACTTTGTAGTAATGACTGTACCTCAATACATTCCCATAAAAAATGTATAATAGTTTTTTCTTTCAGAATTACACAGTATACAAAGAGGGGAGGTAACCAGACCAATTTTGAATAAAAAAGAATTTGTTGTTAAAATATGATGAGCTACTCGGAACTGAAACCACTGAAGCTTTGTATTTTTTGTGACCTGGAAAGGGATTTTATATATATTTGTCCAATCAGTATCATTCAAATCATCAAATATCAAGTTCCATTTTCTTTTACTAGATGGTGTTGTGTTATTTTTCATAAGCTTTTTGTAAAATATCTTTGAGCCTTTCATTTTAGGACACTCGAAAAATGATTTTAAATTTGATGGTATAAAGGGACAGACAATTCTATTATTACTCAAATCCAAACCTGAAATCACCTTCTTAATGGCTGATGTAAAGCCGTGATATTGCAAAAAGTTTGTCACAATCTGGTATTTCTGTGAGAATTCATTTAAAGAATAAAAAGATCCTGTGGATATATCTTTCATTACATCAAAAATATTAACAACCTTTTTTTATACCAATTTTTTATAAAAAATAGTTTTCCCCCCAATACATATCTTTTTGTTTATACCAGAGTGGTATTTCCCAAACTGACTCATTGTTCTCCATCTTTTCCTGTTGTTGGTTAAGCTATGCCATGATCTTAAGACATCTCTCCAAAACTGGTTTTTACCTTTGTTTATATATACATAAATATATTCGCTACCACAGTTGTCCAATAAATCAATATAAATATTAGTTTTAAAATAGATTGCCATTTTTCATTGGTTTGGAATAGTCTCCTTATCCAATTCAATTTTAGCGAGCAAATAAAAGTGTCAATATTTATCATTTTCAAGCCTCCATTCATGTAATCTTGAACCACAACATCTCTCTTGATTTTATCTGACCCACCATTCCATAAGAAATGAAACAAAATTGAGTTTAGATTCTTCAGAAAAAGTTCGTTTGGATTAGGAAGAGAAATAAAAAGATGATTAAGTTGCGATACAAGCAATGACTTAATTATATGAATTCTGCCTATTGGGGTCAAAGACCTTCTACTCCAAGTTTTGATCAGAGACTTAAGTTTAATTAATTTTTTATCAAAGTTCAACTTTGGAATTTCATGGAGGTTCACGCTGAACTCAATTCCTAATAAAGTGAATTTGTTTCTACCCCACTGTAAATTTAAATGTGGTAAAAATGAGTCCTGGCTATACTTTTTGCGACCTATCCAAACTACTTGAGTTTTTTCTATGTTAATTTTCAAACCTGAAATTTTTGAATATTCGTCCAATTCATTAATTGCCCCAGCCAAAGATTTTTCGGATCCATCTAATATAAGTGATGTGTCGTCTGCATACTGTGATACTAGTATTGGACAATTATCAATATCAATACCTGTAATATTATCATTATTTCTTAATCTAATGGCCAAAATTTCTGCACATAGTATAAACAAGTAAGGAGCGATTGGATCTCCTTGACGACAGCCTCGTTTTATATTAAGAGAAGAAGATAAATTACCACCTTGATTAACTACTGAGAAAGCATTCCTATGTAGAGTTTTAACCCAAGACAAAATACTGTTACCAAAACCAAAATAATTTAAAACTTTTTCAATAAAATCCCATGATACTGAATCAAAAGCTTTTTCAAAGTCTATCATTAATAACATCCCAGGAATATCGTGTTCTTCTGCATAATGCATTATATCATAAATCAGCCTAGTATTTACCCCTATGTATCTACCCGAAAGAAATCCTGTTTGATCGCTATCTATCAATTTATCCATAACACTTCTAATTTTATAAGCTACAGTACCTGATGCAATTTTGTAAACAATATTCAATAATGATATAGGCCTCCAATTTTTTATGAAATGTTTCGGTTTGTTAGCTTTTGGAATACATGTAATAACTCCTTGTCTTTGAGTTATAGACAATTCTCCCATTCTATATCCATAATTAATTGATCTGACAACAAAATGACCTATCTGCCTCCAAAAACATTTAAAAAATTCAGCTGTGAATCCGTCAGACCCTGGACTTTTGTTATTCTTCATGTGTTTTAAAGTTTTACCTGCTTCTTTAAAAGTTATCTCCCCTTCTAAACTATTTGATTCAATTTGAGATAATTTTGGTACTTCACAATTTTGGAGAAAAGTTCTAAATTTATATTTTCCGGTGAATCCCAAGGTAAATCATATAATTTCCTATAAAAACTGCTTACTTCTTCTAAAATGTCATCCTGTTTTGTTATAACACCATTATCTGTAAACAACTTAGGTATAATTTTGGACGTAAAATTTCTGTTCTCTAGGCTAAAAAAATAGTTTGTAGGCTTTTCCCCTTCTTCTACCCATCGTGCTCTAGAACGAATTATACTACCTTTAATTTTTTGTAATCTGATAGACTGTAATTCCTTTTTCTTCATGTCTAATTCTTCTATATTAACATTTTCTTCAACTTCCAACTTTTCAATTAATTTTTTAAGATTATCCTCACAAATATTCAACTGTTTTTTCTTGTAAGATGAGTAAGAAATAGTTTTCCCTCTAATTTCCATTAGTAATGTCTCCAAAAATAGCTGATCGTTTATTATAAATTGTAAATCATAGTCTGGAATATTATTCAAATTTTCAATGTCATAAACAGGAATACAATATTGTTTTTTAACAGTATCAATACAATTATTTATAGTATTAAGATAATCAACATCATGTAATAAAGAATTATTAAATTTCCACAGACCCTTACCTTTTTTAAACTCATTTATTTTAATAATTATTTTGGGTAGAGAGTGGTCTGATCTATAGCCTGGGTCTATGCAAGAATGATTTACACTACCCAATAAATTTTCTGTTCAAGACGGGCTTGTCTAACTGGGTTGTTCTTCCTCCATGTATACCTTCTAGTTTCCTCATGTTGTTCTCTAAAAATATCTATCAAATTACAATTATCAATTAACTCTAAAACTTTATCTCTGGCCCGAGGGTTATTAATGTTCTTATAGTTTTCATCATAATCAAGATCAGGTTTTAATACTAAGTTAAAATCACCACATACAACTATACTTGAATTATTAAAGTAATCTAAGGCTTCATACACCTTGTTATAAAAATCTGGTTGATCCTGGTTAGGACCATATATATTAATTAATGTCATTCGCAAGCCTTCTATCTCAACATCTAAAGCTAAAAAATTACCTGTTGAATCCTTCTTTTCCCTATATACTTTAAATTCAAAATTATTATTAAAAAATATAGCAACCCCTCTGGCATTTGACCTGTAGGAATTAAAATAGGACTCATATCCCCACTCATTTCTAATTAGCTCTTCATTTTCCGGAGTAAAGTGGGTATCTTGCAAACAATAAATACTGTAATGCTTATCTCTAAGATACATAAAGACATCTCTACGTTTAAGTTTATCAGAAAGCCCTTGACAATTGGCCGAAACCACAGTCAAACCAGTTTCCACCATAAAATATATAGTAAATCATGTGATATGTAGCCTACCTTCCAAAGACAGAAATATAGAAAGGAAAAGAGAAGATAAAAAATCATCCAATAGGTCTGGGTTCTTGCCTACTACCCACCTACGTACTAAGGTATTATACACTAGAATAGACATATTATATGTTAATACAGAGATATATTTCCCACGCAACAGTCTGATACATACAAGTCACGTACACCACACCTAGGACTACCCCATCAGCACGCTTCATTGGCCGGAAATGAAAACTAGATATTAACCGGAAATGGACTATCGGATAACTCAGGCTATACCTGTAGACGCAAGGATGAGGTCCGAGATATTCCGAATACATACTCTAGTATATATAAAACTCATAGAGGTCCCGAATAAATAATCCGGAATAGTTAAAAATAATCAAGAGAAATTGGGGTAGGGAAAACATTTTTTAAAATTTAAAACCAACTGTATCTGAGTAAAATATGAGTATAATAAATGCAGAAAAAAGACAGAGATAGCCTTATAATACGGGAAATTTAATAGTTAGTAACCTTCATTACAGAACACCCTTTCACTACACATATATAGTGTACTATATTACTTTCAAAACACACTTACCGTTTCTTGCTCACTGTAGAACAGATAGATATGTATAATCCAATTAATCCCAAACACACATTCGGTGATGAATATATATATACACAAACACGTATCCAATATAGTTCGCTCTAACCATAGACGCTTTTTTCCGATCGGCAGCACGTTGCACGTGCCTTTAAGTCCGTTACCGATCGTGTCACAAGAAAGTCTATACATATGTATAAATCCTCATAAAGCATATACGAATACTTATCTTCATCATCACCGAAAACACATCCGTACGCACACATACAAATATCTATCCGCAGGAATAAAACTGAAACAACGTTAACGCGTCTCAAGATCGGCTGTACAAGTACAAAAGTATACATGTACATTTACTGTCCGTAACCGACCTAAATTGTCAATATACACTTTATACAAAGTTACTGTCATTTCGTAGATAATCATCATTCAATGGTGTATCATGAAAAAGTCTACGTTTAGTCCCATTTTGTAGCACCGCAAACAGCTTACCGTCCACACTATATGTGTTCTGAACAGAACTCAATTGATAGGCTTCCTTCAAAATCTGCAGATTAATTTTAGTCAAGTCCTCGAAAATCACATACCCTGTGTTCTTCAGCTTTCTGCGTTTATGTAGAATGTCATGTTTAATCCTTCTCCTTGTGAGTTTTACGATCACATTCCTTGGTTTGTTTCTCCGGAATTTTCCTAGTCTATGTGCAATATTAATATCATCCTTACACAATCCCACATCCAGCTTGTCGTTCAGGAGGTCCACCACTTTCTGCACACACTCCTCTACAGATTCCCTCTCTGAAGTATCCTCCATTCCCACGATCCGGATGGAATCCTTCCGCCCATGCTGTTCAAGATCGTTAATCTTGCCGTTGATGTTACCCTGTAACTCATCGCACCGTGTCTCTAACTTCTCCACGTGTTTTCGTAGATCATCATTTTCCTCTTCAAGATCTTTAATTCTCTCTTCCAAGCGATCAGTCCACACTTTGACTTCAGCACAAATATCTCTTTTGAGCGTGGTTAGCTTACTGTCCAAATATTCCCGTGTCAACAGTGAAGAGATAGCACTCGTTATATCGTCAAGTCTCTGATCTACACTTTTCTTCTCCTTTCCCTCACTATCCGAATCACCACGTGTAGAATGTCTTGCACCTGATTTTCCTCTTGCAGACATGGCTACGTGTTATAATACTGGCAATATATGTCACGAAAAGTCACAATGATACATGTACAATGTGTAAGTCCATATAGTATAGCACGTACGTAGGTGAGCAGTAGTCAACGTGAGGAGCTCAATCCATTATGCAGTTCAAAAAGTCCTAATAACACATTTCTTCCAGAATATAAAGATAAGATTCTTCAGTATATCGACGAGTGTTAGGTCCACAAATTACATGGCCTAAAATGAGTTTCCACACTTATGAAAAAACAGTGAAAATTCGACGATTTTTAGGAGCAAACAAAACACGACCGACTCCTTGCCACGTGACCACGTGACCTCTATTTTTACCATACCTATTAAGAGATGGCGAACAACATGCAAATATTTTCGTGAAGATTTTTGTAAGCCAAGATGTTCGCTGGGCAAACTTTCTGTTTTTTTTTTTATATTTTGGTCTCTGATTTCAATGAAAATTAGTATAAAGGGGTCTTAAGGGATGCGGATCAATATGATAAAACTTTGAAAGATTGTTGCTGGGCCAACTTCCAGTTTTCAAATTTTCGTCTGCAATTCATTGAATATAAAAAAACCTCAAAATTTCTCCCAAGATACACTGTGCAACTGCATTCTTGATTTGTTTCTGATTGGGATGAGGAGGGGGAGGGAGAGGGTCGTTTGGAGGACTAGGTAATGGTGTAATAAAATGAGTACTTGTTTTAGCTTTAAATTCCTACTCCTCCTTAACCCTTGAGTGGATTTCATCCATAGTTTATGTAAAACATGGGAAAGGGCTATCATATTTTATAAAACGAGTTAGGTCCGACCATTGGGGACAGAGGGGGACTCAGAAGGTGAGGATAATCATATTTTATAAAGGACCGAGGTTAGACCCATGGGGATAGAACGGGAAGGGGGTTCAAAATAGGAGTTTTGCTGAACCCTTCAGTGAAAATCATACATATGTGGAGTAAAACATTAGCAGGGTAGGACAAATATATTTTATATAAAGATTTCGGTATTCCAAGATGACCGATTGGCCAATTCCTGTTTTCATGTTTTGGTCTGCTATCCCAATGAAAATCGGTCTATATGGGTTTTAAAGGATGGCGAACAATATGCAAACATTTTCGTAAAGATTTTGGAATTCGAAGATGGCTGCTGGGCAAACTTCCTGTTTTTTATATTTTGGTCCTGATTTCAATGAAAATTGGTATAAAGGGGTCTTAAGGGATGCTTATCAATATGATACAAAAATTGAAAGATTGTCGCTGGGCCAATATCCTGTTTTCAAATTTCAAATATTCATACACTGTGCAACTGCATTCTTGCATTTGTTGCAGGTGGAGATGGGGAGGGAAGGGAGAGAGTCGTTTGGGGGACTATGTAATGGTGTCCATTACAATGATCACTTGTTTTAGCTTTAAAATCCTACTCCTTCTTAACCCTTGAGTGGATTTCATCCATATTTTGTGTAAAACATTATAGGGGAAGCCTATCATATTTTATATAAACGAGTTAGGTCCGAACCTTGGGGACAGAGGGGCGGGGCTCAGAAGGGGGAACTTTTGGTGAGGACAATCACATTTTATGAAGGACCAAGGTAAGATCCAGGGGGTCATCAGAGGGACTGATATAGAGAATGGTACCAGGTACATTCAACTTGTAAACTGTCGCCAAGTCCTTCCCCTTACGACATTATTTGGAAGATTCAAAGTACGATTATTCGCTGATGATAATAAAACCCCGTGCTTTAGATACAATCAAACTGATCACTCGTCGTTTAGATGCCCCCTCAAACATACATCTGATATTAAAAGATGCTATAAATGTAACGGCACCAACCACCTGATCAAAGACTGCAATCAAATGGACAAACGTACATGTCATTTGTGTGGCCAAATTGGGCATATTCAAAGAGATTGTCAAAACAGACCAACACTAGAAATGACACCAGAGAAAAGTACGGTCAGTACGCATACGAAATAATAGAAGGTGAGGCAGCGAAAAACGACATTACAGAAAGTGACCTACCGGTCAACACACAAACATACGATGACGATAGTAAAAATCAACCCACCAGGATTGTGCTCGACAACGACGAAACAGATACATGTAGCAGTAAGTGTAAGAATGTGTTACTTGGTGCATCTAACTCTACCAGACTAGACACAGACTCTACATACATAGTCAACTCAGCCGTATCCGGAACAACTCTTAGCGGAATAGAAGTCACGATTGATAAAGCTATAGAAACACTTAATGAGACAGACGAAGTGAACAAGGTGGTAGTATGTTTAGGAACTAATGATGTGTCTGTCAACAAACAGGAAGCTACAAATGTAAACATCAGTGTGACTGAGGCGCTTGGTAAGGTCAAGGACGCGTTTCCGGAAGCGAGTGAAATAGGATTATGTACGATAATTCCGAGAAAAGGTAAGAGCAACAACATCAGCCTTCTGAACGAAACGACTGTTGAGGTCAATACCTTTATTAGAAAACTTTGTGAAAGAAATGTTAAACTCACACTTATTGACCTACAAAGTGAATTTATGTACAACGGTTCACCAGTCAGAGCCAATTATGATCCAAACGATCATAGCGGTGTTCACGTAAACAAAACGGGTGCAGAGAAAATCATGAACATGTTTAGCTCATTCATCGAATCTGACGCTCCCTCGCCGGTTAGTAGTTCAATAAACACTCCTAAAGCAGTAAAAAAAACGTGGTAGAAACAGCATGTCAACACCGCCAGAAGACAGACAACTGTCTAAGTCTTCAAGGAGTGATGCTTAAATGTTTAGATTGTACTGTAAATGCAATAAGTAAATATTCGACATTACCAGACATATAATGTTTACATTCAATTTCCAGATGATACGTTCGTGTGCGATTATGTGTTTATATATGTATATGTTTATTCAGGTCTATAACATAACGGTATACATGTACCTCAATTACACTTGTAGGTACATACATGTATATGCTATAGATATCTTTTTGTTTTATAGTGTAAAGATAATGTATTACAATAATATATTTGGAATTGTACTTTATTCTCCAAATTTCAATGTAAGAAGTATAGAATGTAAATATGAAGCAAAAAGAGTGTGTAAAAATATATATATATATATAACCAGAATGTTAACTTTAAAGATGCTCCACCGCCGACAAATGGTATTTTTTCACTTTTAAAAACTGGAGCAGACGATTTAGTATTATTGTTCAGTTACAAAAGTTACTTACTTTACACCATTACCACCATTGGAAAGTTTGAGCTTCCAATTTTACCTTAAGTTAAAAATATGAAAAATAATTAATTGCATCCCGAAAAAATTCCGTACCACTATATCCTATATGGAATGAATTACTGAATACGCATGTACCAAAGGCAAAATAAATTATTTTATGTTATTTTTTGTGTTAATTAGACTATTTTATACACGATTAAATACCAATTATTGTTCAAATGATGAATATCATTTTTGCTCTGTCGGCGGTGGAGCATATTTAAACTTGTAATGGGTGCAAATTTTACATTATCGTTGAAAATAAGAAGTTTAATAATACTTTAGCATGTGCTAGTTTGAATGTGAACGGCATGAGGAATAACACCAAAAGAGCAAGATTGATGCATTGGATTAATAGTAAAAATATTGACATCATTTGTTTACAAGAGACACATGGTACAGATTCTGATATTGTAAAATGGAAAAATGAATGGAAGGACATTACAGGTGGGGGAAGTATTTGGAATAATGGGTCAAATGAGTAAAAAGATAGAAACTTAATACATAATAGGGAAGACATAGGTAACACTGAATTAATTGCATTGATTAGGAACTTCAGATTACAAGACATTTGGCGAATTCATAATCCAGACGCATCTCAATATACTTTTATCCGTGGGACCTCAAAATCACGTATTGATATGTTCCTTACACATGAGAATATATCGTCATTATTAAGTAACGTTAAAATACAACATTGTCCTTACAGTGATCATAAATTAATTTCGCTGAAAATATTATACGAGTCTGATAGAGGACCAGGCTCTTGGAAATTAAGTGAAAAAATTATTAATAGTGATGTTTTTCAAAATACTCTAGAATCCTGCTGGAAGTGCTGGATAAAGGAAATAGAAACACATGAAAATATTTTAGAATGGTGGGATTTAATAAAAATAAAGATCAAGGAGTTAGCAACGGAAGTTGGTAAACAAATAAACACCAATGCTAAGGCAATTAAACACGTAGAAGAACAGCTAGATAAACTAATACAATCAAACTCTAATGATCCAGTAACTCATAACACAATAGAGAAATTGAAAATTAAAATAAAACAATATCATAATATCAAAGCAGATGCTGCAAAAGTGAGATCGAGGGTTCAAGATTTTGAAGAAGGAGAACATTCAACAAAATATTTTTTTGGGAAAGAAAAGAAAAATGCAGAGAATGTGCAGTTGTATAGAATAAAAAATGAGGAAGGTAACTATTTAAGTGGGATTGATAATATACTCAAAGAGCAGACAAAGTTTTATAAAAAAAACTTTTTATGACAAAGGGATGGAGTATTGATAAAGGTGAATACTTAACAAAGTGTATAGAAAATAAATTAACTAATGAAGAAAGTATGCATCTAGATAGGCCTATTGAACAAAAAGAAATTACTAAAGCAATAAATAACTTAAAATCAAATAAATCCCCAGGGGAAGATGGGATAACATCTGAATTCTATAAAAGATATTGGTACTTGATTAAAAATGAGAATACAAAATTGATTATGGAAGTTTTTAGAAACTTTAAGATAACAAATTCTCAACATAAAGGTATTATAAAATTGTTATATAAAAAGGTGAAAGAGAAGATATAAGAAATTGGAGGCCTCTAACACTTTTAAATACTGATTACAAACTAAATGCAAAAAATTTAAGTAATAGATTAAAAATAATTTTACCAAGAATAATCCATACCGACCAAAAAGGATTTGTATCAGGGCGAAACATAATGAATACTAATAGACTTCTACAGGACGTAATTGACTATTGTGAAAAAGAACATCAAGAAGGATCGATAATATTTTAGACCAACAAAAAGCTTTTGACAGAATTGAGTGGGGGTGGGTTTTGAAATATTTACAAGAGTTCAAATTTGGAAATAATTTTTGCAATTGGATATATATGCGTTTGATGAACTCAAAAACATGAATACAGACAAATGGCTATACATCGGCCTATTTTGAAATCTCAATATCAACCCGTCAAGGCTGCCCAATAGCACCATTACTTTATATTATACAGGCAGAGCCACTAGCATGTGCTATAAGATCTGATAAAGAAATAAAAGGAATACAGCTATACTGGCTGGTCCAGGGCATTCTTTCAGAAATAAAAGGAATACAGCTATACTGGCTGGTCCAGGGCAATACACCCATGTCGCCTGAGGCTGTATTGCATGGCTACCCATGCAATAAAGCCTCGTGATGTCACGGCGTCAACGATATCTCTATTTCATCGGTAAAATTTGAACTTTTTTCACAAATATGACTGCTTTTACTATAAAAGATGCTCAGAATGAAATTTGTGTTGAAAATATCACATAATTTTTCATGTATGGAAAATTGACTTCCAGTTGTGGATTTCTTCGAATTTATTTCAAAATGGCGGGATATTATAGTTGTAAAATTGAAGTAAAACGTCGAGGTATGAAAGAAAAATACTCTTTCATAAGTGGATATGAAGGATAGGGATATTCTACCCTCGGGATCGCAAAAATTGCAAAACCCTCGGCAAGCCTCGGGTTTTACAACATTTTTTGACACTCGGGTAGAATATCCCTGTCCTTCATATCCACACATGAAATAGACTTATAATATTGAAACCAAATTAAATATGTTTGCGGATGATACACAGCTTATGAATAAAACAGAAAAATCTATAGAACAAACATTTAAACTACTAAAGGTATATGAAGATGCATCAGGTGCAAAAATAAATTATAATAAAACAGAAGGTATCTACCTAGGACCATGGAAAAACAAAGAGCCGATATTCAAAAAAATAAAATGGTCAAAAACTGCTGTAAAAACATTAGGCGTCTTTCATGGACATGTGATAAATAATGATAATATATGGAAAGAAAAAAATCAGAAGATTAAAAATTGTCTTCAAATATGGAAAACAAGAAATCTCACTTTAAAAGGGAAAACACTAATCATCAAATCTTATATTATATCCTTATTAGGATTGAGATAGAAGCAAGAGGCATTCCTGAAAAGTATGTACAGGAAATAAACAAAATCATATGGGACTACATATGGGATGGGAAACTCAATCTGATAGAAAGAAAAGTTTGTTGTAATAGTAAATTGAATGGCGGAATTGAAATGATAAATTTGACAGACTTTGTAAAAAATATACAATCGAAAACAGTTTACAGAATTATGCACAAAAAACCCGAGGCATGGAATGCTATTTGAAAACACTACTTAAAAAATTTGATAATAAATATATGCAAACCAATTTTCTAGCTAGATGTTCTGACTTGAATGGATTAAATATTAGCAATCAAATTCCTAAATTCTATTACACTATTTTGAAATCATGGTCAAATTTGAAATCTAAAATAGTACCTAATGGAATATCACAGATTTTTCGAAAAGTGGAATCACTTAAGTGTCTGACATATGGGATGAGAACAGGAAAAACTTTATCAACAACCAAGAACTTTTAAGGAAACTTATATTTAAACATAATTGGATTGCCGAGATTTCTAAAACAAAGAAAGATATACCTAGAAAATATATTGAAATTATTAAAGGTAATGAACCAGAACTAGAACACAAACAACATATATATATTAACAATAAATTAGAGATATGTGTTTTTAATGTAAATCATTTTAAAATGGTAAAACCAAAAGAACTTAAATTGAAAACCCTGCATACTATTAATACACCTACTATAAGACCAAAAGCAGAAATTAAATGTAATACTCAATTTCAGATGGAAACAGATTGGATAAATGTTTGGAAATTTTTTGGAAATACCGACTATGCAATTACAAATAAAATGAAAGAATTTCAATGGAAAAGTATACATAGGGTAATATATACCGAAAACAAACTTATTCTAATGAATAGATTCGTTGGACTATGTCATATGTGTAGAACTGAAAATGAGACTTTAACCCATTTGTTTTTAAGCTTTACAATAATGAAAGTTTTAACACTGTAAATATGACATGGAATATTGATGAGGAGAAAATGATGCTCGGTGACTGCACTGATAATTTATTGAAAAATGCAATATCTGACACAGTCATAACTACAACTAAATGGGTTATATGGAAGATCAGGAATATAAAAAAATACCAAAACAAATTAACTTCTCCTACATCAGCATTTCAAATTTTAAAAGAATTACTTAAAAATAATATGTCATTATAATTATACATAAACATCAAACAAAATGGAAAAAAGGAATTGATAGTTTCAAAATACCGAAGTTTATTACAAAAACTGTGACTTAAGAACTACATGTAATTATAATTACTCTTTTATCACTCAAGTATATGTGAGAGTTAGCTCCCCTTGTTGTTGATATCAATTTTAATACTTTTTGTGTGTTTACCAAAATCCTTAAAACTATTTTAGAAGTTAAATTTAAAAATGTAAAAAAATAAAGAAGAAAGTACATATTAACAAATAACATTACATAATATGTAACAACTGAATTTATTGGAAGGAAGAAAGCATTTATATCAATTTGTAATAGAATGTCAGAATAGGTGATACGGAGTAGTCTCCCTTCTACCGATTTTTTATATTATTGAGTTGTCTCCCCTTACCTGACATATTATATGCAAAATGTAAATTAATTATTTGAAATTACAAATATCAATTTATTTTGAATTGATATGTATGATTGAGAGGTAATGATGAATAAATGATGAATAAATCTGTAAATAATGTGAAAGCGGTGAAAGTTTGTGATCAAGATTAGAATAATCTATTTAAATATGGAAATTTGTGTGCAAGTCCTTCTGTGAAAGGAACATAATGTTATTTATATATCTATTGAATATTTTTTTGGGGGGAAAGGTAAGATCCATCGGGATAGAACGGGGAGGGGGGTCCAAAATGGGAGCTTTGCTGAAATTTTGCTTTAAAATCTGACACCCGCCTTAATCCTTGAATGGGTTACAACCATATATTGATGAAGGGCTACCAAGTCTGTTCAACAAATGACCTTTACCTATTTCAGAAACTTACATATTCAACTAAGGAGTTCCTTGTATTGCTTATATTGTTAACCACTACTTTATACTGTTACTGTTGTTTTTGCCATTAGTCAGATGACCGTTAAGGCCTATGGGCCTATTGTTTTAATTGAATTATTTGAACATTAGATGATAAAAGTATTCAATTGCTTGTTTTGAAAGATGATGATGAATTTACTTGCATTGAATTGCTTGTACAGAATGGAATCGACATTCGCACCTAAAATAAATGTGGACCGAAACTGCCTTGTAGAGACACTAAACTGTAGCAAAACGGTATAAAGGTGGATACATAATTAATTATGTTAATAACTTACCAAACACTGTATAAGATATAACAATGTTGGTGGTCTTTTTATATTATATAATTATAGTCATGTCTATTTATCTTTAGGTTACGTCGGCGGATCTCACTACAATCACAATGGAGCTGCGGTAGATTTTGTTTGTCTTCCTAAAGATCCCTCTTGGGGTCCAAAAGCAGATGTAACCGTTCATGCTGGCAGTTTCATGTATGGTGCTGAGTATCAAGATCCCATTATTTACAATGTCCCTGACTTAAACAGGAAAGTTCCATGTGCCGTATGCCGTAAATCGAGTCATTCTACCACAATCATGATCCCTGCGCGCACCAAGTGCTACCCAGGGTGGAAGGAAGCATACCACGGATACCTGTCGTCTGGTCATTATACCCACCCTGCTGCTACACAATATGTGTGTGTTGACGAGAATCCACAAACTGTTGTTGGGGGAGCGGATACCAATGATGATGGAATTCTCTTCTACCCTGTGAGTACACGATGTGGTTCACTGAAATGTCCACCCTACGAAGATGATAAAATATTGTCATGCGTCGTATGTATGAAATAGACAAGCCAAATCAACGTTTTCTACACATAGCCTTTTGAAAGTATTTTATTGATGATTTGACGGTAAAATCAGGGCACGAAAAAAAGCTGTCTGAATAAATTTTCGTTTATGAAGTCGTTTCGAACATTGACGTAAACGGTGCTTCATACATAGGCATGTCGTTTATTTACGACCACCAATCCACCATTGTGTTTTGACAAGACAAACGGTCGTTGTCACTTCCTGTGCAAATGTCTCGTTTTTCTAATGTAGAGTACAATACAAATGGGAAAGATGCCACAATTATCCCAAATTCATGAATGTGTAATTATATATATATATATAACATAACCTTATAATATCTTAACTTGTTTTTTATTTCCTGATTTTATCAGTATTTTTTCTGAGACAATACCTTTTACCATTTTATATTTCTTTAAAGGTCATAAATCTATTTTTTTATAGTTGAAATCTTATAAAATCAATAATATGTACTTATTTAGATAATACTCTCTCCACCTCTGTTTCTGTAAAATCATTAAGGGTATATGAAGTGATTAAGGATTATATTTAATTTTGCAATAAAAATATAATAATTTTGATATTAGCAAGAATTTATATTTGCGAAGGATCATCACTGTCTCTTTACACTACGAAACACCACGCAAGACGCCTATGAACCGGGAATAAGAACCATTTTCTCAACAAATACTTGTCTTATCGAGTCAAAGGAATCACCAATGTAAATTTTAATTTTACAACGTTCAGTACTTGCTTTTAGAATGGAAGATTTAGAAGAAATGTCTTTAAATTTTCGTTAAAAAAATACGACAGCTCATGACATGACAGCACGCTTCAGAATGTAAGACGGTAACCCTCACACCCGCAAGGGCATTGTACCGAAGGATGCGTTTTTGACAGAACAAGTCGATAATAGCCCAATTTTATTCTTTGTAATTGTATTTTAGAACGATAAACTAAGCGACCATGTCAAAAATATATTTTCATATGAGAAAGATATACCTTTCATATGGATAACTACTACAGTGATTATTATTTTCATTATTGCATATATATATTTTACCAATTATATCTTTGTGTTGATTTTAATATTTAACAATTTATATTGCCCTATAATCTCCAGTTTGGAAAAATATAAGCCAATGGTTCATTTCTAATTTACTAGCATTCATCCATTGATAAGTATGGTTATACATGAATGTAAAGTATAGTCAATGTACTGTATACATAACAATTAACATTATCGATAGATACTAAAAGGTGTTAAGCAAATGCAAGTAAATAACTTAATACAAATTAAATAATGAGAATACAACAAATATCTGACACAACTTAGTTGCCCAGTAATTATTAGCTACAACTAAATCAATCATGTATATCCATTCTGTTAAAACATGTTTTAAGCTCTCTTGTGCAAAATGTACTGAAGTGTTTGATTTTGATTAATGACAGTCAAGTTTGTTTGTTTGTTTGATTAATTAACGTCCTATTAACAGCTATGGTCATGTAAGGACGGCCTCCCATGCATGCGGTGTGTTGCGTGTATGTTGTGCGAGGTGCATGTTTTGGGAGACTGCGGTATACTTATGTTGTGTCTTCTTGTATAGTGGAACTGTAAATAAGTTTATCAATATATTGACAGCATATAAACTCAGATGCCTCTTGACGTTTCTTTTAAATTTTAGTAAATTGTTGAATACATTTATTCAGGAAATACAGTATACTGTACAAACTTTAAGAAACATGTGGACATTGATATTTTTTTTGTGGTATGGTATGTATAGCTCATAAATCACTGAAATGTTATAAGGATATCTTCATACCTGGTACTATTTGTCTATTGTCTAAATCTATCTATATATCTGTTCATTCACTAACTTTGATTATTTTGATTTCATTTTGTTTGTTTGATTTATTAACGTCCTATTAACAGCTATGGTCATGTAAGGACGGCCTCCCATGTATGCGGTGTGATGAGTGTATGTAGTGCGAGGTGAGTGTTTTGGGAGACTGTGGTATATTCATGTTGTGTCTTCTTGTATAGTGGAACTATTGCCCTTTTTATAGTGCTATATCACTGAAGCATGCCGCCGAAAGACACCAAGCAACACACCCCACCCGGTCACATTATACTGACAACGGGCGAATCAGTCGTCCCACTCCCGTTATGCTGAGCGCTAAGCAGGAGCAGAAACTACCACTTTTATAGACTTTGGTGTGTCTCGGCCAGGGGACAGAACCCAGAGCCTTCCTCACAGGGGCGAGCGCTCAACTAAAGGCCAAAAGTGAGGTAGGTGTCAAGGAAGACGTTAGGAAGAATTAAGTAATTTAGGAAGAAAGAAAAGATAAGATCCTAAATTTAGTCGCCTTTTACGATCATGCAATAGGGGCAGCAGGTACAATTCTAACGCCCTACCTGCAGTCAACCACAGGTAAATCGCGGGTGCTCTGGCTATATTAGCTTTTCCAAACACAATCGTAATTGTTACAAATACCGTAAAAACTTGTGTAACTTACACACCAGTGTTCTTTGAACATGCGTTTTTTTCTTAGGGCTGAAAATAATGAGAAAAAAATCTACTATCGGTATATTTTGCGCATTCAAAAACTTTGGGAAAAAAGGATGTCCGGGGAACCACAAATTCAATGTTATAAAGGTGGTAAATTTCATTGCAAAACATTCACAACAAGGACATAGTCATTCAGATCCCCCGCCAATGAAGAGCTAAATCAATTAATGCATTAATTTTATATGTTATTAAGAGTATAGGGAAAGTATTTCAAAACCCAACTGCAATTGAATAATATATACAAAAACATATTTATGTTTTTCTTAAAGTGAAACCAACTTTGAAAACATTTGCTTCTTTGAAAAATACCAGAACTGATCTAAACATTAACAAAGTTCAGCAGCTAACAGTGCGATTTTTGATTTGTTTTAAACAGCGACGAGTTAGATAGGAATTAAGTGAATGTTCATTGTAATTGAGTTTGATATATCTGAGTTTTACTGCATGCATATTAAATAAAAAGTAAAGCATAATACAAAATTAGAAGTCATACATAAAATGTGTCTATGAAGTTTCATGGAAATATCTCTAATGACTAATGTGCCTATGAAGTTGCGTGCATATATCTCAACCGGTTTTCCAGTTATTCTGCGGAAACGTACCTGGTACAAAAATATGATATTTTCAGCAATATTTCCATGGTTACGGAAAAAGTGAAAAACATGAAAACCTAAAAATAGCAAAAGGCACTACTAGACCATATGAACAATGTGTCTATGAAGTTTCATGGAAATATCTCTGCTGGATTTAGAGTTGTGCTCCGGAAACGATTTTTACACAAAAATCTGCCATTTTCAGCAATGTTTCCATAGTTACAGAAAAAAGTACAAAAAGTGAAAACCTTAAAAATAGCAAAAGGCACTACTAGACCATAAGACCAGTGTGTGTATGAAGTTTCGTGGAAATATCTCTACTGGTTTTAGAGTTATGCTCCGGAAACCATTCGTACGGACGGAACCCATTTGTATGTAATAAATGCTTGACAACTTGCACAAAGAAGTGTTGTATTTAGAAGAAAATAAGATAATATAATTGCACTGTGTTTGTTTTCTTTTATTTGCCACTGTAACTGAAATGTATCTTGCAGAACATGTCCAAAATATTGCAAGTCCGCCGTACTCCGTACACATGTCAATGTCTGGAGATATTACACATGAATAGATATCAGAACTATTTGAAATTATTATAATCTAGTTACTTTAAATTGCCACAATAAGTTAAAGTGTGTTTGAGATCATTAACAAACTTCGAAGAGCAATCGGATAGCAGATACATTGTACGTTGGCTTACAATAATCACATGGTGAGTAAAACTCACTACCTGTACGGCTCCAGATCCAATCTGATGGCTAATTATATATAAAAGAACGGTTAAAAATGCCACTAACCTTGTAGCTTGTCGGTTTTACTGTAATAATTTTACAAACCACTTATTGAAAATCCTAAATATAGGACAGTTTAGGACCCATCTTATAAATCCCACGTGTGTTTAGACTTTTTGCGTACGGCCTGCAGCCGGGACATAGTATGGCGGATCCCTACGTGATGAGCATCGCTAGATCTATAAGGAGTTTCATATGCAATTTTACTAGAAATATGAAGATTTGTTAAAATATCTGAAATAAAGAAATACTCTTCAAATGAATGTTGATGCAATTTGAAGAATATTTGTTTTGTTTTTAAGTAGATACCGACGCATTGTTGATGATATATAGATCGGTTAAGCTAACTAGTCATTCAGTTTTGTTAAGCTGGATGAGCCAATTTACCTGTGATTTTGGCGACAGTACTCGAGACTATAAATAACACGGTTACAGTACACTCATTTGCCCCGAAACGATATATATAACGTGACGGCACGTAAAACTCTTCACTACACTCATTTCTTGGTGCCCAGAAACGATAGCGTGACGGCACGTAAAACTCTTCAATTCGGTTACACTCATTCAATACTTTTTGTTTTGTTTTGTTTGTTTGTTTGATTAATTAACGTCCTATTAACAGCTATGGTCATGTAAGGACGGCCTCTCATGTATGTGGTGTGTTGCGTGTATGTTGTGCGAGGTGCATATTTTGGGAGACTGCGTATTCCTGTTGTGTATTCTTGTATAGTGAAGCTGTTGCCCATTTTAAAGTGCACGGGCGAACCAGTCGTCCCACATCCTGTATGCGAACGCTCAACTCAAGGCATAAAATGAGGTAGTGCCAAGGGAGGCATTACCAAATATAAGGTCAGTTAGGAAGAAGAGAAAAGATAAGATCATAAATTTAGTCGCCTTTTACAATCATGCAATAGGTGCAGCAGGTACAATTCTTTATTGTTAAAGAGGACAAATCTAGCATCATACTGATGCATGTGTCCCTACCAGGAATCGAATCCAGGTCTCTGGTGTAAAAATCACGGCTCTAGTGCCAGAGCCAAATAAGCCTGCTGCTTTAGTCGAGTGACATATCGTATTTAACACGATGTATACTCCGCATTGACCCTGCAGGTAGGGCGTTAGAATTGTACCTGCTGCCCCTATTGCATGATCGTAAAAGGCGACTAAATTTAGGATATTATCTTTTCTATTCTTCCTAACTGACTTTATCCTTCCTAATGCCTCCCTTGGCACCGCCTCACTTTTGGCCATGAGTTGAGCGTTCGTCCCTGTGAGGAAGGCTCTTGGTTCTGTCCCCTGGCCGAGACACACCAAAGTCTGTAAAAGTGGTAGTTTCTGCTCCTGCTTAGCGCTCAGCAAAACGGGAGTGGGACGACTGGTTCGCCCGTTGTCAGTATAATGTGACCGGCGGGGGGTGTGTTGCTTGGTGTCTTCGGCGGCATGTTTCAGTGATATAGCACTATAAAAAGGGCAAAAGTTCCACTATACAAGAAGACACAACATGAATATACCGCAGTCTCCCGAAACACGCACCTCGTACAACATACACGCAACACACCGCATACATGGGAGGCCGTCCTTACATGACCATAGCTGTTAATAGGACGTTAATTAATCAAACAAACAAACAAACAAACAATACTCCGCATACATGGGAGACCGTCCTAAATTTAACAATACAGAAGAATCCCCAAGTTAACTCAATCTGATTAAAATACATTTATGCACACTCCACATACAGAAAACAAAGAGTTAAATGAATTGAAAATGGCCACCATAAGGTGACATATTTATTATAAAATTATATAAAACTCATATCAAAGTAATAAAACAAATATTATGCAAACAAATTGACACTATGCAAACAAATTGACACATAATTCAGTTTTATAGAATTATGTTAAAAGATTATGAAACATAACATAATCTAGAACATCTCAATATTGATATTAAGGTGGGGGTTCGATAGAACAGGGCCAAAAAATATGAAAAAAATCTCAAAGAGGAACTAAAATAATAAAAAAAATTGGGCGGGTATACAAAGGGTGGGTTTTTGGCAATTTGTTGAGTTATTATCAATAAAATGTTGCACAAAATGTATGCCAATATGGCGCCCGTGAAAATTTTTTCTTAGATGAAGGGCTGATGGCATTAGCCAAGTCATATTCTTTTACAAAAGGGGTGACGTCATACGGTAAACCCACCAAAACTAAGGGGACAGTCATAAGCAAAGGCGAATAACTCCTACTTAATTTGTACACAAATTACTTCTATATGTGTCCAAGCTACATAAAATTCTAGTGTCTGATACGTTCTACTAGTCTTGCATTTTATGCACACTCCACATACAGAAAACAAAGAGCTAAATGAAATGAAAAATGGCCACCATAAGGTGACATATTTATTATAAAATTATATAAAACTCATATCAATAAGTAATAAAACAAATATTATGCCCCATGCCAAACTCCCAAATATGACACTAATGCAAACAAATTAGACACATAAATTCAGTTTTATAGTAATTATGTAAAAACGATTATGACACCTTAACAATAATCTCGAACATTCTCACTAATTGTTTATTAAGGTGGGGGATACCCCGCTTTAGAACAGGCCACAAAGTTTAAAATATCGCAAAAGATATCCGCAATGGTCTCTCTCTATGCGAGTTTCATATACATGGGGATGCATGCCTCTTCGGTGTTTCGGGCGATGTATGGAATATGTCACCAGAATCAACACTGAACCAAAACCCAATTAAATTGCTGACGTAGGTGGCTTTAGCAAACACGTTACAATAGTCAGCCGCTTCATTTGTTTTTTTTAAAACCCAAAGGGCCCCCGCCGTAGATTTTACACACAAATCCAATTGCCCACGATCTGTAGAATAATCACGTGGTGGAGCCAATAGATCCTAAGGTGTTCATGTACATTGTTCGAGCTAGTTCTAAAGTTAGAGTAAAGTTGCCACCTGGGTATCCCACAAGACTGATCGTCTCGCTTGTGCCTAAATAGAAATCAGGCGATAGGCCTGCTTCTGTATGAAGGGATCTTTCCAGACGACGTACAAAACTATGTCCTAGTATCAAACAACGATACACATTACTACTCATGCTTGTAATAATATAGATATCCTTAATTGTATTGTTCTCTATAAACTTTCTGGCTTTGGTGGCTGTCGAAGGACTTCACACAAACGGGAAATTGCACGTCAGGCTGATCGTTGTTTACACTCCTGTTTGTCCAACCGGAACGGCGAAGACGTATAGTATAGTAAAAAACATCATGACAAGTTGATCCGGAAAGCTCAAAAACACAAATTTTTTGCAATTTGTTGAGTTATTATCAATAAAATGTTGCACAAAATGTATGCCAATATGGCGCCCGGTGAAAATTTTTTCTTAGATGAAGGGCTGATGGCTTAGCCAATCAGATTCT